>NW_024881704.1:600000-817464 GCF_019059575.1 Amphibalanus amphitrite | reverse complement strand
GAAGCCAGCTGCCGAGCTGGTGTGAGCCGCGCTCCGGCCTCTGGCGATGTCGCATTAAACACTCACCGCCACCGAGCTGTCTGTCCAATCTTCCCGCATCACCGGCCGCCGAATTAATCACATCACTCGGGAATGTCCTCTTCTGCGTCCGTCAGAGTCGCCGACAGCGGCGCCTATCTGAGGGCGTCACCAGAGAGCCGTCAGCGACGCCCGGCCCGGATTCCTCCCCGGCCGCCTCTCCGTCACACACCTCTATCGGACGACTTCCTATGCGCTATCGGCGCGGCCAAAGCACGCCCCGCCCGACGCCGTCGATGCTATCGACGGCAGGCAGCGTCTCCGGCGTCGCGTCGACACGGCGTCGGAATGTTATCGCGTCTGGCGGCACGCCGACGCGCATTCCTGGGCAGGGGTGCACCTGACCGACTCGAGCGGCGGTCACCAGCTGACGCGCCGCCGCGTTCCGACACGGCGCTCCGGCTCACCTGCCGCGGGCGCTTCCCCTCTGCTGGCGGCCACCGGGGCAGCCGCCGCAGGCCAGGGGGATGCCCGCCGGCACGCGGCACCTGGGGGCACACCAGACAGGTGTCCGCCGCCAGCGTCGCATTCCTGCGGGCGCTGCGCCGCTGGCAGTCTGGTCGGACCGCTGTGCCCCAGGGGGATGAATGGGGACGCTGCCGGGGACGCTACTGCAGGAATGCGGCAGACGTCAGCCGGTTAATGACTGGTGTGAGCGCCGATAGTGGACGCCGCGTGCGACACGGGTGCCCGGGGGTGCCCCACGGGTGCCCGGGGGTGCGCGGGGGATGGCGGATCCGGGCGGACGCCCGACACGCGGCGCTCCCGTGCCGATCATCAAAGGGATGATGGCACGCGATTGAGCCGTGGGGAAGGGTTCGCAGCCGTGTGGCGGGGCCCATTCTGCGGCCCTGTTCACACGTTCCTGTGGTATTTAGCCACGACTGAGCTGCGCCGAGGAATGTTATCGACCATCATCACAATGGCAACCGGAGCGCGACCGGCGAGAAATTGGAGGCGTTTTGGACCCTCAATGCTCCGAGGAGGAGCGTCTCGGGAAGAGGATTACGGCCGGCGAGGGTCAGGGTCACAACAGACAAGAATGTGTGCAAGCCAGCTGTTCACAGCTTCAGCCACCCATGTTTTAGACCAAAAGAGTTTAGACCTCACAGGACAATGCCGAGGTATGCTTGTTTTCTGCCCTTGACAAGGAAGAGGAATGCGAATGGCGATGATTTTTGCGACGCTTGCCGGCTCCACAGCTGGAGTTTCGCATACCACTTTGGTCATATATCTTCGGAGTAGTTAGCTTGAACGCATGTGCATGCAAATGCACCATAACACAGAGATTAAGGCTCATATTTGCATGTTGACCTAGGCGAAGCAGATATCTAATGAATGATGCATACGTATTAAGCAATTTACTGAATTTAATGGTAACGCACTGTCGAATTTTATTTTGCACTCAAGGTCAGTTGAATTTATTCAGTACATTAGTACTAGATATTCGATAGGTAGGTACGTTAATTGAAATAATTACTACATGTGTTTTAGTTCTATGTATATGCGCAAAAAGGAGACGAAGAAGGAGGGAGAGATAGAGAGAGTGAGAGAGAGAGGGAGAGGGGTAGAGAGAGTGAGGGAGAGAGAGAAAGAGAAAGAGAAGGAGAGAGAGAGAGAGAGAGAGAGATAGAGAGAGAGAGAGAGAGAGAGAGAGAGAGAGAGGAGAGAGAGAGAGAGAGAGAGAGAGAGAGAGAGAGAGAGAGAGAGAGAGTTTCGCAGTCGAGGTGTGCTTTACCGTGTTTTTTACTCAGCTTCCGTTTACTCGTGATTCAGTCTATGTAGATACATGTTTATTGTTCATACGCAATTTTGCATGTAACTATGGCATGCGCTTAAATGTATGTGTAACACGGAGAACACTGGTAAATTCATCCCAAGGTACAAAAGTAAGTGCAATGTTCATCTGGCTTGCCTGTTTCTTTGACATTTCTGCAGAAGCAAAAAGATAGCTTCTTTTAAGTCGGCGAAAAACGTGGGCAGCAAAAGATGTATAAGTTCTAAATAACACACCCTGCCTCAATATCTAACCAAATCTCACCGGACTCCGATCGGCTTGATGAAAGGCGTTATTCTTATCCTTCGTTTGCCTACAAAAGAGTAACATTTTCCCACGGAGACGGCACCTTTTGAAGCGCCCCTTTACAGAGGGCACACCGCCCTCAACAGACGCGGCGCCCCGCCGTCAACCCCCCCCCCCCTCCGTCATCTGCGTCGCAGCATGTCCCAGCAGTGTCCCTGCTTGTCGCAGCCCAAACACAGCCCGGCACAGGTTCACAAGCGCGCCCACCCCACCCACCAACGCATCCATCCCGTTTTTCCTATGGCCCTCCCGTGTTGCGCGAGTAGCCGCCCCGTGTCCGACTCGAGCCGACGTCATCGTCACAGCGTGTCCCCTCGCCGCCCCGTCATCACCCCAGCGCCGCCACCGCGGGGGACAGCGGGGGGACACGGGTCGCGGCGGCGTCATCAGAGACACCGTCACCAGACGCCGCCGCTGCCGTCCCCTCCCCGCCGCCGCCGCCGACGCTCTGGCGCCGCGGCGTCCCCCGTCGGTGGCGACTGAAGACGGTACCGTCTGTGGCGGCTCCTCACACCCCGGGCTCCCCGCCGAGACCCGAGGCGGCGCCGGGCCCAACAATCGCCCTGATTATAGACCTGTCGGCAGAGCGGCCGCCGTCTATGAATCGGTAATGATTGGGTCGGCCCGCGCCCCGCCGCCCCCGATGCGCAGTTCGAGCCCAAGACAGTGGGCGCTGGGTCTCAGATTTGCCGGCCTTTTTCTGTCTCTTCTTGTTGAACAATGTGCAGTTGTGGGACGCGGGTATTGGGGACGATAGACGCTGCAGCTGCTGGGCTTTGACGCTGGTTATTCTGGAGCTGAGACGGATGGCGACAGGTCGATATAGGACGTGTAACACCGGGCGACGCTGGTCGGTGTTCTCAGTACCGGATTATAGCACCGCTCGACGCGGGAGGTGTCTGGAGGGGGGGGGGGTTGAGAGACGCTGTCCCAGAGGCGAGACTCCGCCAGTTCCCACGCGGTGAAGCGCGTTCAGTCTCCCCTGTGGTCCCCATATGTGATCATGTAATCGGGGAAGGGTGATGCGAGTGAGATTGATTTGGAATAAGGCCAGCTCTGTATGTCAGATTAATTCTAAGTCTAGGTGGTGTGTGCCAGCGTTTTTCCTCCAGTGCTTTTATATGAACATTTCTCACAAATAATACATCATTTGCTTTTCTGTATCAGTCTACTGTTTTTACATGACTTGAGTGAAGTACGCAATAAATTGCACTGTTATCTGGTGATTCTAGACCCCACACGCAGGTACATGTGTGTATTACATTTATCAGACTGCATCTAGCCTCTGGTGATGAAGATGCTTTATCGAAGTTTTTCAAACATCTGCTTATCCCCTGTTAGAAGAAGGAAAAAGGCAAATGTGTCACATCAAAAAGTTTCTAGACGGAGGAGATAAAGATATCTTTTTTATCTTCCCTTACAGCGCAGCAAATAAGTACAGCTTGAAAGCGTTCCTTATTTGCGTTATCTTTCATCGATATCAATAATTTATTTGACAGCGCAATTAATTCAAGAGAAGTTGGGGAAACAAACCACCCACCTCGAAACCATGTTCCGTAACGAGCACACCTAGTTATTTTGATTGAAATCACAAAGTCACGAACGAATTTGTCATGGGTGTCCCATTCACATTTTTAGGACTTGGGACTAGGAGGCGCACGGCCATCTCTGGTTTCGTTAGAAAAAACATATAACTAACAAATTACTGATTGGTATCACTGCATTCAAGCGCTTCAGTTGTAGAATCAATCTCTAGGGTTCACGTAGTGTTGTATGTACTCGTACGTACGTATAGAACAGTATTTCTAACTGTAATATTAGCGTTTCCAAAACTGGCTGCTGCTAGTTTGCTGCTTTTTTTCTGGTCAGATAAAAATATAGAATAAACACTGCATTATATAATACTGAACGAGGCCGGTGTAAATAAATTTTCAAGACCGAGGTCCTTACTGGATTTTTGAACGAGGCCGAAGGCCGAGTTCAAAAATCAGTAAGGACTGAGGTCTTGAAAATTTATCACCGGCCGAGTTTGGTATGTATTTTACTGTATGCCAACGATGAATTTATTTTCTGGACCGAAGCTCTTAGCCGACTTAGGAACGAGACCATCCCAAAATGTTGGCTTAAGTGCATTCTGGTAATGCATTTTTGACCGTGGTCAATTTGCTTACACCAGTTATTACCACACCCCTCTGGCTAATGTATTTGAATAGGCCAGGCATACAGTAATCATTTTAACCATGCCTGCTTCTAATGGAAATCAAATGGAATGATACCTAACCTTTTGCTCATAACTTTAGTAAGCTAAGCACAAATCCAAAATATATTTTCGATGCTGGACCTTCTTGGTATTTTAGCTTACTTAAGGCTTAGCTTACTTTAGGTTGATATTCTTGGTTTTTAGCTTACTTTATAGTTATGAGCAAAAGGTTACTATTCCATCCGACTTCCATCATTATCATAATCATGCTAAAAAACGTTTCACACCATACAAAAAATGTATTTTTCTGTCTCAGCATACCACACATCGCGATATCATTAGCCACACCATTGCTCCCTCCAATTTAATTCCCCCTAGTTAGTTGTATTTTAGCCATGGAATGGCCCCTGGGCCTCGTTTCATAAAGCGAGTCCGTAACTCACGCCAGTTTTTGGGCTTGTATTGCAAGCGCATGTGTGAAGCGATAAATTTATTTCCCCTTCTCCCTTCTGTTCTTGCTTGCAAAATAAATAAATTCAGCGATTCAAACTAACCATTGCTTCACATGCACTTGCAATACAAGACCAAAAACCGACGTAAGTTACGGACTCGCTTTATGAAACGAGGCCCTGATTTCTTATTCTGCTTTTACGGGTAGTCGGAAGTTAAGAAATAGAAGAATTGCTCAGAATGTAATGGAAATGAACTCATTCATGTAATGCTTTTTATATAAAATTATATTGTTTTAGTAAGTTAGCTGACAAGGGAAAGCATTCATGATTATTAGAATTATGAGAAAGTATTTACAAATTTGATCATCTAGAATGTATTAATATGCTTAACGTATTTCTACTTGCTTAATTTTGTCAAGCCATGCTGGAAAGTTCCCTTCGCGCCAATAAAAAAATTAAATCTAATGGCCTCCCAAATTCAAACGTGAGCAACACCGACCCCGCTGACGGGGGTGATATTCAACCATAAAATAGCCGGGGTAAGTGTGTGCCGATACTCCCTCCTCGGCCGCCGTTCCCACGCCATGCAGAGAATGCCCCCTTTGAGACGACCGTCTGGGGGCGGCGTCTGAACAGCTGCGTGCCGACCGTCCCAAATAGAGCACGGCTCGGCCTGCCGCGGGGGTGGGGACAGCCCGCTCCCCGGCCGAGCACTGGTTACCGGAGCCCGCGGCGCAGGGGAGCGGCCGGCCGGCAGCTGCACCCGGGCGTGGGAGTGTCTCCGTTCCCACGGCTGCCGCGGACGGCCCGCACCTGGCCCGTGCCGGCCACGGGTCGGCCGACCCCGTGACCCGTGCTGACGGGACGGACTCTAATGGATGTACGGACACGGCCTCCCCCCGGACACACAGGCGGGCACGGAATAACAGCCGTAATGGACAACAGGCAAAAACGGGCCACCGCGGACGCGCTGCCTACTGCCTACCACCCGCCCTACTGCTATTCAGGCTCATGCATTACAAAAATTGAGGCTACTGGGCGACCAATTAGCTATGATAAGGCTATTGAGAGGCAATGAGTTTGATGCACGACTGGCATCATTAGTTATTGGCAAATCTGGTAGGCTATTTCGACCAGGACATATTTCCTGATAAATATGCACGTCCATGATTATGGCGACCATCTGTGTTCAGCTGATAGGTTGTGTGTAAACATGCGAATAATTACACTAAATTGAGACAGAATTACCTACTTGCGAAGCATCAGGTGGGCACCTACTTTCTTTTGTTTTGCTTTGCATTTTTGCTTTGCACCTTCTGTTTAATCAGCATATTTTGCGGTGCATCAATATAGTTAGGTCAAAAACAATACAATAACTTGTTAGTGTAAATACCTTTTTAAAAAACAGAAGGTACTGAAGTCGTCATGTTTTTACAATGTGGACTCTCAGTGATATCGGGTCTCCGAGTCCGATGCTTCACGCGCACCTGTGGTTGCGCCGCTGTGCTGCGTTGCAGTCACCAGATCGTGTGCTGTGGCAGCGTTGCAGTCCCCATTATTACGGCCCTAGGTACCGGGACCGAGCGGTACTTCAGTTCAGCGAATATTCGGCCTAGCAATTAACTAAACAAGAGGTCCTTATTCCTAAATCAGGCATTCAGTATCAGAGCAATTACGATTTGTAGGACATACTAGTGCCCTTAAATGTAATTTTCAAAAAAATGTGTGATTTATTTGCTTTTTTGGGAGCCTTTAAATTATGTGATTAATTTGCTTTTTGGTAGCCCTAATTTGCTTTTTGGGAGCCTTAATTTGCTTTGCTTAATATGGCGCAATGATGTTGTTTATCTCTCTGGCTTGGCTTTTCCATCAAATTAATCGATACTCGGAGCCTCTGTGTTCAATTCTAATAGATAGTTGCTCGGTTTCAATAAACGTAAACATTCTAAATTACCTGTGGTAAGGATCCCGATGTGGCGTAATAGGGTGGCACAGATCTGATTTCAAAGTAATTACGACGACTATTTTATGCCACATTAGCGTTAGATATTGCTCGTAAATAGCAATACAGCATGATTCAGAAGCTGCTCAGAAGCTGTTTATGAATGCAGCACAGTAGTTCGGCCCGTTCGGCTCTCCTCGATGACCGAATACGACCTTGTCTGCTTTCTCGGCACGCTCTCAGGGCGGCATTCGTTCAGTAAAGCACACACGGCCGCTGTGTTTTCCAGCCGAGCATCTGCTTTCTGTCACGCCCACAGCCCCTGAAATAACACGTCTGCTCTCCCGACAATTTGTGGGGCGCTGGACCGTGTTTACACTCCGATCACCGTCCAAAAAAGACTGTCAGTTTACTCTTTTGCCCGCCACTTACTCCGGCGGCTAGGCCGTAAATGCGTCAATATTGACGGTGTGAAGGGCATGAGCTAACCCGAATCGGTTGGTGTGTGGAACGGGACGAGACACGACCCTCTGCGACCCAGAAAAACACAAATCTGGGGAGTCGTCCTCGGTTCCCGCTGGCAGTCCGTAGCGTCTAGTGACTCCCCCAGATCCAATTGCTTCGGTGGGGGAGTCCGGCGGGCGCGAATCACCGCGGGCTCTTCTTTCGCCGCTGCGCGCCGCCGGTATTTATTTACACTCGGCACGGGGAAACTGGGGCCGCGCAGGGGCCGCGCACATGGGGCAGAGGCGTGGGAACGGCGGCGGACTCGGCTCCGTAATGGGGGAAAGGAATGTCGGAGCACAGATGGCCAGCGTGCGCCGCCGCGCCGGCCGCCGCCGCCGGGCAATCACGTGCAGGCGACGGTCGGTTTTAGGGGCTCACTTTTCAACCCGTAATTAGGGGGATGTGTGAGCTTATTTGTTTCTGACGTAAGGTTCACCCTACGCTGTCTCACGCAGGGTCTGTGGTCCTTATGGACTTGGTCAAGGTGTCACACTGGGCAAGAGTTGGATAAAACCCGTAGCGCCGCGTACGCCACGGCCGGTGATCTGAGAGGTGCGTTTCGGGGGGCTATAACCGTTTCTGGTGAGCCGATGTGTGTCAGGGGAGGGCCGGGCTGGCGGGCACCCGGTGATCAGCGGCTGCTGGAGCTCCCAGCTGTGGCCGGGGCAGCGGCCCACAGGAACCTCCACTTACCCTCAGACAATGGCACGGACGCCACGGAAAATCGGTAATACCAGCTCGGAGCGCTCCGGCAGTAATTGAGCCCCAGCGGCTCTTCTAATGCAAATGTGGTTGCCAGTGGTGGTTATGCTCCCCAGCTACAGGAAAATGCATGTATTTGTGCCATATTCCGAGGGGGATTGCGGTTGCAGGCATGAATCAGAGCCAGCTTCCTTCGAGAAGGGGCAGCCTGACCGTTATGAGGGCTGGTCTTGCATTTAAATGTGGTTCTTCTGCGGAAATAACGATGCTTGCTACCATACGCTATAGAAGCTAGGAATTAAAGCCGAGGTATTGTTGAGTTATTTTATAATAAGAGGCTGGAAGTGGATATAAGCTTTACACATTCATGATTTAGGGACCTTTTCTCTTTTTACTTCCATATTTATTGTTCTTACTTGTTTATGGCATAGTTCCGAATAGAAAACTTAGCCTCAAAAGTGAAACGTTACCTTTTGTATTTATTTATGATTATTTAAAAGTTGAAATGTGATTGCCTATATATTTCTTAGTAAAAAAAAAATCCAAATTCCCTGGCTTATCAAAAATATATCCGAAACTTTTTTTGCATTGAATCTACTGCATCTTTTGCCTTAGTTGACGAGCACAAAGCAGTAACCATTTTGTGGCAATTGTTTTATGGCAGCTAATAGCACCGCCCTCTTGTGAGAATAATTATTGATTGTATCAAATAGATTGCAGAACATCTTGTTTCCTGTGCGCACATTGGCTGTGTCGATTTCATCTTATGTTCAAAATGAAACTAAATGAAACCAGATCGCAACCAATTTTCGATAGTTTGCCCGGGCACTTCTGGCTAAATTGTTCAGGAAATCGGCCATTTGTTCGACTGACATAGGTACGCAACCCATGTGCGGCTCGATCATTAGGCTATGTCTCATGTGATATGTCAAAGCTAATGAGCAATAAACGTGAAATTTACTGGCGAAAGAACGCTATGAATAAAAACGAACACCACTTAACTCTTGCTATTGTATGTACAATCAAGTGAAGTATCGATAATTTGAAGTTCAATGATCACGCATGTAAGCATGTAAACGGCATCACCCAGAATGAAAGCTTTCATCTTTTATATCTTGCATGTAACAAATCACTAAAATGGCCGGCTAAAAGCTTAGTCGTCGTGTAAACTTTGTTGTCACCACTGCCACGCTGCCACACTGCATTAGTTTCAACAGACAGGACGGCGAGGCACTGTCACCACTGTCAACTAAATGTCTTCGTAATAAACTAAATCCTGGCCGAAGAGCGTCCTGTCACCAGCCAGCTGCAGCTTTGTCATGTCATTGTTTCACACGCCGCCACCTGCAATGATGTAATACGGTAGTAGGCGTGAGTAACAGCTCATGGAAACTCGATTTAAAGAGCACGAATTAAACAGTCCCGTTTTAACCACCCGAATGAGAGTTGATGATGCTTGCGAGGGCGCATCTGCAATCTGCATGGCCAACTTATGATGTTAAACCCCAAAATTACCCCCTTGTTGGCTTTACAACCTCGAAACTAACACGACCTATAATTGCACTGAGCCTTGTCTGAGTCCTGAGCGGTTCCACGTGGTACGGAGTGGCTACTGCTTCAGAAAACTATTACCGACGGGCCAATCTTCTCCAGACTGAGTGCCGGGGGATGAGGGCAATTTCGAGGGGTCGGAGTGCAGTCGGTGTGACCTGTCCCAACTGTGGTACCGTCAATCAGGGCACAGAGGGCGCCCGACCGTGGGAGCCGCCCGATTGTCTGAGGTAAGCTGCCCCCTAATGAGCCTGTGGTCAGAGTGGGATGGCCATTGGCCTGTGGCCGGAGGGTGCCTTCATGGCAGGGGAAATGGGGGAGGGACTGTGGCGGGAAGGTGGCGAGACCATGTCGTGAGGCTGCACAAATTTTAACGATTGTGCTTTTATGCACTGCGCTTTATTTGTAGGTGTGTGACCGTGAGATCATTTTTTACTATTGACTGATCTATGAGTGGTATGTGTATTTCTATCCTCCTTTTGACTGATAAGTGGTTGTATGTACGTTGTACATTTATGTATTACTTACTTAGTGATAGTGCCGTACTGTCCGTGAAAAGCAAAGTATACAAAGCAGCGTGGATATCGTACAATTCATGTCATATGTGGGACGTAGACCGAGGAATCATTTCTAATCTTTGTAGAATTTACGACAGCTTGTTTTTTATGGTTCTGAAATATTTCGTATCATATTGTTTCGTGATCCATAGGTGATTAGCATTGGTATAAGGAGAGCGCAAAATGGCTGAAGTGTGGAAAGTGACTTTTGTTGCAATATATTTTCGTTGTGACTATACATAGGCGTAGGAACGTTTTCGAAAGTGGGGGGGCCAGGGTCCCAGAGGTCCAAAACCTAACCTACCCCCAAAATCCGATTTCTCCTCGGATTTCGGCCACTTTGTTTTCGCAAACATGCTCAGAGGTAAAAAAAAAATCGAGACAAAAAAAGAAAAAAAATTGGTTGAAATTTCAGGGAGACTCCCGTCCATAAACTCAAACTGATGGACGCGTTCCCCTGTCCTCCGCAGCCGTTGGCACCCATGCAAATTCCAGAGGCATCCAGCAACTTTTTCATTACGAGCAAGCGTGAAACTTGCAAAGCGAGTCTTTTCAATATACCTATAAAAATCAGCATGAACGGCCCAGCTAGGCTCAGCCAGGCCTATAACGTTTTTAAGAGGTTTTATATCAGCGACCACTGCAACTGGGCTGATTGACTATCACTTATCAGAGGCCGGTGTGGGACTTTTAGACGGTCTGGGCCTTCAGAGGCCAGTTTAACCCTCCACGGCCCGGTCCTATAGGTTTTCTACATACGCGCTGGCCGAGGGGGCGGGGGGCGGGTACGACCCCCCTCGCCGTTTCGCCCCAGGTGGAGCTAGCGCGTCGCGGTAAAACGAGCGTGTGCGCCGTTACGAGACGCAGAGATCGATACCCGATTTTATGGTCCTAGGTCAACCGGTGACCTCTGACACCGTTCCGTGCTTCTATCCTCAGGATACTGAAATCCTTCTCCTCCACACCGCAACCCCCTCCAGGCTGGACAGGCAACTTTATCTCATGCGGGCTGCTCCCTTGGAGCGGCACCGCTGCTCCCGAGGGAGCGCACCCCGTAGCCGGGTGCAGTGAGTGCCTTGGGGCTGGGTGGCCTGTCCTCTGGACGGGCTCAGCCCCGGCGACTCACTAGGGTGCCTGCCCAGACCAATGTATCCCCCTATATCCTATCATCCTTCCGGCTCTGAAATGGTCTATTGGACCGAAAGGGCCTAACCCAACAAAACAAACAAAAACCGGTGACCTCTGAGGTCAGGTCAAGTGCCTCAAGGCACGGTTCCGTTTTTGGTGAATAACTTCGCAAAAAATGGCCGCAGAGCCGCGATTTTGCCAGCATCGTGTTCGCCTCTCTCAGGCGCGTCGAATGATATACTTTTTGTTTGGGTGAGGTAAACTTAGGGTGTTGACCTCGGGTCACGGTCAGGTCGGCGTCCCCAGGTCACGAAATTGGTCGAAGGAGGTCATGTCGCATATCATTCGATTCGGCAGGTCTTCTTGAGTCCATAGGTGGCTTTCCCGACTCGCTAGCTCAATTTGATCGGTACCTAGTTATTGACGAAAAACTAATAAGACCCTTATAACTTCATAAATGACGTCGCGCAAGGTCAACATTGCAAAAGTGACGCATCGAACCTTGCAAGGAGTGCATGAAATCACGATTCGGTGTGCTTGAGATAGTTGGAGATCGATCGTTCCCGGCGCCAGAAAAAGTTTTCAGTTTATCCCCATTGACTTATACCAAATGGTGAGGTCACGAAAATGACCTGACCTCATATGAACTTTAGGAAAAATCCGAGATATACATTATACAAGTTGAGAGACTCCTATTGGATACTAGGTCATCCAAGGTTCATTTCCCTGTGAAATCTCCTCTGGCAGTGAGGGCGTTGCGAAGTTGCGACATCTGAAGACCGTGCAGAGGTTCACTTATGACCACATGGGTCAGTGACCTGATCTGACCCGAAAATGCGGTTGGTGTCAAAAGATCCCGTTTGATTCAAAGGTCAGGTATGCCAAGCTTCAGCTCTCTATCGCCGGCGTGTTCGGAGCTATCGCGAAAAAAAAAAACTATAGAGGGGCGGCACCCGCCCCCCCCCCCGGCCGGCGAGGGTTAAGGCCCTCAGAGACCAGTACAGGGCCTGCAAAGGGCAGGATGAGACCTTAACCCTATTAGTGGCAGGTTCCTGGCTACCCCTATTAGTGGCAGGGGGGGGCTGTTTACGACCCCCCCCCCCCTTGATATCTCGAGATCTAACGGGCCGATTTTCAAAATTCAAACGGCATTCGATTTCGCTCAACGTGATCTACATTTCTAAAAAATAAAAATTAAAAAATGTCAATGGGGGGTAGAGGGGGGTAAAAACGGGCAAATTGCAGATACATTTTAGACTGTTTATCACGGCCAGGTTTCTGAACCAATCTTAACGCAACTTTTGCCGATCGATAGAGAATGAACCAGGAATTCACATGGATCCTAAAAATATGCATTTTCAAAAATCATAGGCGGATACAGATAATTGAGATTGGGGGTACACAAAAAGTATAGTAAATAAGGTTTTTGTTGGTACTGTTTCTAAAAAGGGTGGCAATGGTCTTGTTATGTTACAATTTTCTTATGAGAAAACGACTACAATTGTATTGGTCATGCATAGGCGGTGTCAGGGCACCTATGTTGGGAGGTAAAACATAACCCCCTTTTTGGACGCCTGGATCCGCCTATTATAGCAAAAACGTGTCAAAAGAGGATGCACATTAACTTTGTATATGTTATCACATGATACCTTTCATTCAATGTTCGTAAAACTGGTGTATAGGGTAGCCTGGGGCAAGACGCCCCAGATAATTTATTTTGCTACATAAATTTTGTCCCACATCACCTGAAAGGCCAAATTTGTGCTCAATGCGTTCTTTGGACATTTTACTTTAAATTGCACCCCTCAAATTGATTCACTTATGATCGGACTCCAAGCTAGGAAGTGATTTGTGAAGCAACTGCAAATGGGGCATTTTGCCCCAACCCCAGGGCAAAACGCCCCACGGCCTGGGGCAAGTAGCCCCATACCTTAGATTAAAGATTTAACATGGTAGTTGGCTAAATCTTATGTGAGAGGTCCGTTAGACCTCTGGAGGCACGGCACTGAAGTTAGCACATTCCATCCTGTCAGGTGCTCAGCATACGACACTGTTGTATGAGCAGGTTTTTCACCTACCTCATAAGACCAAATAATAAATTATTGCAATGCAAATGTTAACAAAATACTTCCTTTGCCATCCAGTTGCTGAGAAAAATACACATAAAGGCATAGAAACTCACTGTTCGCCAGCTACCGAACATTAGAAAGTGGGTAGCCCCAACAACACAAGAGGTAAAACGCCCCAGGGGCTTTTTGCCCCGCGACCTACTGGGGCGTTTTACCCCATCACGTAGTTCGGTCAGAGAACAACGCCTTGCACACCAGTAAGACATAATTTAGCACGAACCAACCCGGCATGATAAGCGTTAGACAATAGTTGTTCAAAATACATAAAAGTCGTTAACCTAATAAGGACCATAAAAGAACGCCAATATTCATAATCTGACAACAAAACATAAAAATCACTCAAAAAACACATTTTTGGCTATATCTCCCGAAAGAGTCATCACAATTTCTTTCCAGTCTGCTCATATAATGATCATATAGTGCACGTTTTATAGAAGAGATGATGTTTCCCCAGAACCCTGCCAGTTCCGAGAAACATCGGTGAGGCGTTTTACCTCGGCGGGGCGACTTGCCCCGGTCTACCCTACAGTTATAATACATCAGCATCGTGATCTTCGCCCCAAATGACTCGCTTCACGAATAGGACCCCCCAATTCCCAGTGCTCTGGAGCCGCCCCTGGTAAAGGTATGAACTTGAAATTTTCAGGGAATGTGCCCAATTTAGTTTTAGGAAAAGTCAAAATTTCAGCATCGTAGCTTCAGCGGTTTCGGAGATATTCCCGAAAAACCTGAGGGGTGGATAAAAACACCCCCCCCCCTGCCACTAATAGGGTTAAGATGCCGACTTGGGCCATCAGAGGCTAATGTGGGTCCTTACAGGCCAGTATGGGCCCTCAGAGGTCAGTGTGAGACCCTAAAATGCCGGCATGAGCCGGTGTTGGACCCCAGAGGCCAGCAGAAGACCCTCAAAAACCAAGATGGGCCTCAGAGGCCAGCATCGGGTCTTCAGAATCCAGTGCAAGGCCCTCAGAGACTAATGCGTGTCCTTACAGGCCAGCATGGGCCCTTAGAGGTCAGTGTGGGGCCGTAACAGACCGGCATGGGCGGGACTTGGAACCTAGAGACCAGCGGAGGGCCCTCATAGGCCAAGGTGGGCCATCAGAGGCCGATGCGGACCCTTGGAGACCGGCTGGATCTCCGGAATCCAGTGCGGGCCCTTAGAGGTCAATGTGGGACCCTAAAATACCGGCATGGGCCGGTGTTGGAACCCAGAGACCAGCAGAAGGCCCTCAAAAACCAAGATGGGCCTCAGAGGCCGGCATCAGGTCTTCAGAATCCCGTGCAAGGCCTCATAGGCTAATGTGGGTCCTTACAGGTCAGCATGGGCCCTTAGAGGTCAGTGTGGGGCCCTAAAAGACCGGCATGGGCCGGCGTTGGACCCCTCAGGCCAAGGTGGACCCTCAGAGGCCGATGCGGACCCTTAGAGGCCGGCATCGGGTCTTCAGAATTCAGTGCGGGGCCCTCAAAGGCACCTAAAGGCTAGTCTTGGGACCCCAGAGACAGAAATGAGGCCACCAGAGGCCGGTGTGAGGCCCTCAGACGCCGGCTGGGCCCTTGAGGCCGGTTTAGGGGCCCTCAAATGAGGTCAATGTGGGTTCTCAGAGGTCAATGTGGGCGCTTGACCGCCACTGAAGGGCCCTCCGAGATCAGTGTAGGACCCTCAAAGACTGGTTTGGGAGCTGTTAATAGCTAGCGTGGGATTCTTGAGTCTCGTGACAATCGAATAAGGGCCAGAGCCCCATACGCCCATGGGGGCCCATTGGTTGTTTGGGGGGGCCAAATGATATGATGGCCCCCTGATTGGCCTTTGGAGGGGGGAAGGGCATGGCCCTGATCCCCCTCTGCGACCGCCACTGCACTGAAAGTGGAAGGGGGAGGGGCAGAAACAGACATTGCTGGCCCCCAGCCTGTTTGAACCGAGGCTGAGGCACGGTCACCCTGGCCCCCAGCTAGTACGCCTTTGACGAACTATGCCGACCCCAAGCAGATAAGGTCAAGCGTTGGTCGTTTGTATACGCATTCTCCTGCACCGTGCTAGTATTGTCTTAGTATTGCCTATACCTTTTTAGTGCTCGCTGTCCCGCGCCTCGTATTCAACAAAATGCTGTCACCTGGACTCACAGTCTTGTCTCTGATATGGTTTCCTTCATTGAGTGAAGGAAATTGCGGTCAATAACGCTGTAGAAACAAAAAGGAATCCTCATTAAAGGGCAAGCTGAATAGTTGTCAAGTTACCGGGTGGTAGGTTAGGTACAGACAGACACTTAAGTCAGCAAAAAGTGGGGGGGCCAGTTAACATTGCTGGCCCCCCCACCTCCGAAAGTGGGGGGGCCATGGCCCCCCCGGCCCCCCCTGTTCCTACGCCTATGTGACTATATACGGTATCTACATCGCGTAAGCCTTTAACTTAAAGGAAATAGTTCACTTTTAACATGGGGTTTTGAACTGGAATAGCAGTTTCGTAGCTTGAGCTGAGACTAGCACAAATCAGGAGCTTTTACGGCTCAATGATCACCCTAGACGAAGATATTCCAATTCTCGTTCCGAAAAGAGTGCCTTGCAGAGGAATGTGTGCCTTGCACAGGAATACAGCCACGTCATCGTCAGCCAATCAGCATGCTGCTTACAGCCAATGCAGTATGCGTAGGTTTGAACTACGCGATATGATTGGTCAACGCGTAATAAGCTTCCGCGTCAAACATTATTTTACATAGAATATAGTTCGTCCTATATTAAAATATAGAAAAAATTGTTTTTACAAAAAGGTTTTATTTTATTTCATGATCATTTTGAGCATAAATAAATCATAAATCAATAGCAAAATACTGATTTCAGGAAAGTGAACTGTTTCCTTTAACAAAATAAGTACTGAAAATAAGACATTCAATTGCTCAGTAAGAAAACCTTTTCTTTTATTTTATTTGCTAAAAAATGAGACCTGTAGATTACTTGAAATCGGTAAAAACTCCGATTATTTAAAGTTAGCACCATAGCAAAGGCTACAGCACGTCTATGTTTTACTGACGCTGCACAGTGCACAATGCACATCACACATATCCAATTTCAGGTGAGGTTTCCCTTGCCTTGCCAATCTCTGGACAAAGAACGATTGGTTAAACATTACAAGCACTTAAATAGGACTGTTTTCACGGACGATGGGGCGTCTGTAGGTATTCCAAGTGGATAATATGTGTTTCACACACCATTTGTGATTAAGGGCGCCCTCCAATTAAATTGGAAGGAAAACAGAGTCGGTAGACACCGGCAGTTTTGGACTGGACTGGGGCGTAAAATCACCCCTTTGGTGCAGGGACGCTCGTTAAGGTCGTTATCGATGGGCGTCCCTGTCACCAGCAGGCGCCAAACTAATACCCTGGGCCCCATCGGAGCCGACACGGCCGGACAGCCTCTCACCAAACAAACACCACCCTCCCTCCGCCCCGAAAACAGCGCAGTCGACGCGCCCGACCGACCCTCGGTCCCTACCCCGGCCACTATCGGCACACGGACCCGCCTCAGACCAATTAACCGGCCCGGCTAATTGTGTTTTGTCCCTGGCGAGCGGTCCGACCGGACCCGGCGTCACCGCGCCGGCCGTAGATTTATCGCTAATCGTGCCGCCGGGCTGCCCGGCGCCGTGTCGCCACCACAATCACCTTCTTAAGCGCGGCCGGCCCGGTCAGCTCAACACCTGCCTCTTTTTCCCACGGATCGGCTGATTTGGCGGCGGGCGGGCGGGCGGCGCGACGGCTGCCTGCGGCCGGCTCAGCTCGGTTTACGGTGACGGCTTTGGAGGGCTTACACGGCGCGGTTGCATTGCAGCGGCGGCTTACAGCGAGCGGCGGCTGGAGATGGCGCGTGGCCGGCACGAGATCGACTGGCACGACCGGTGGGGCCGGCCGCTGAGCCCGCGCTGATGTCAGAGGGGTCGGCCCGCTGACCGCTGATGTAAGAGGGGCTGTCCCGCTGACCGCTGATGTAAGAGAGAACTGAGAAGTCCTCCTCTGGTGTCAGAGGGGTCTTCGCTGATGTTAGAGGGGGCTTCATGGTCAGAGGGGTCCCGCTAACGTTAGAGGTCAGAGTGATCTGCTGGTGTCAGAGGGTCCTCTGCTGGTAACAGAGAGGTCCCGCTGATATCAGAAGGGTCTTCACCGCGGTGACCTTAGAGGGTCATGTCGTAATGTTTTCGTGATATCCGATTCATTCTGAGCTGTTATTGCGAATTAAAACGAAAACAAACCCTAACAACTACGTAAGTGACATACGTGTAAAATCAAAACTTTTTGTTTTCTTTGAAACAAGCAAGTGAACGCTGAATCATGAACGTGGCATTGTTGATAAATGCGGCGACGTCTTTGAATGAGGTATTTCCAACTAGCAGCTCAGCCCATACCTATATCTCAACTGAACTTAAGCGATTTTTTATCTTCCACAGTATATAACCTGTGTCATATAATAGATTTATATGTCACGATGAGAGGTTTCTAATGCGCACATAAAATGACAAAGCTGCGGCCATAAAAGCCCACGCGTGTCAGTCAGATGCCGAGACATCGCCCACGTGTATTATAGCTGGCGTTCCCTGTCCACATTTCACTGTGATGACATTTTCCCAGAAAGTCATCACATACGACCACGACAGCAGCACTCAACTTTAACGTCCGTCGATAATTATCTGCCCGGCGTTCCCAACTACTCGCTGGAAATTGAGACGCAGCGCCCGTCCCAGCTGTAGCGGCGACCGCAGAAGACAAATCTGTGTTATGGTTAGCCTGTTATCGCCATAGCAGGCCAGGTGGGCGTCATTACGGCCTGTGTTGCGCTAACTTGCAGTCGTTAGGGACCACACAGATGCACAGTGTAGCGTTTAAATGGAAGATAATTCCCCCGGAAGTGCTCTTTCTTGCTGACTTGTCTGAGAGAAAGGAGGCCTGGCAGAAAACTGCAATTATGATCCGGTGTAAGATAGATAAAGGCGTCGGCTTATTCATTAGTAATATATCAACGCACTTGAGGACCTTTTTAACGCAATACTCGACGCCGTCTGTCACTTCTCGGCCAGATAGTTTGACTTGCATAAAACCGCTATTTTAGTCTTATCAAGAATATTGATATAATTGTCATAAAAAGCGAAGGCACTTGTGTGGTCTTGAACGACTGTTATTTCAGAAAAAGGCAGGAAATGCCTAGACGTTTCTGCCGCTCATTAAACGAAGGTAAACCGTTGTTCCCTTCATTATGCCTTTCGTTGACCGTAGAATGAGTAATAACACATTATGTAGTCAAAGTCTGACACACTGTTTAGGAATCTGCAGCTGCGCGTGCGAGTTTCTGGGAACTTCCTGTCCCCTCGGACCCTCGCCTTCACTTTTCACGCCCGAGCTGTGCTGATTCCTCCAAGTTGAGTCGCCTCAGCGAACAAAGACGCGCTCAGCTTCCGTTTACGTCCAGCTCCGGAGGCGCCCTCCGGAACCGGGGCCCCCTCGCTCAGGAAATTCTCCTAGTCTCCTCCGCTCACCATCTGCCAGCCATTGTTACACTTTCGCGGCGGCGGTGGCGGCGCGCCGCGTTCAAATCCGGCGCGCCGGCGGTGACGTCACCACGGCAGATCCGTGAGAAAATCGGACAGGTGGTGGCTAGCCGGCCGCACCACCCTTTTATGGGCCCAATCGGCTGCATCATTGGCCTCCGCCGGCCGCCGGCGCTGCTTATCTGATGCCGCCCTCAGAATGGTAAACAGCGCTGCGGAGCGATATGCAGGCGATACTGGCGCGGCGGCGGCGGTGGCGCGGCGCGCTGCAGCTGGCGAGCGCGCGTGACTCACGTGCGTCTTGCACGGGCACGTGCGCCGTGCACGGACAGCGGACACGTGTTAGACGCCGGGACCGGTCGGACGGATCGCGGCGGCGGGCCGACGAGACGGAGGAAGCTGGTACATATCACGTTCTACAGCCCAAAATCGACAGCGGATTTTGGTGAAGCTCTGATTTCATCTGAAATGGCCGTCTAGGAACCGCCTTATCAACATTTTAAATAAAAAAATGTTTGAATGGCCGCGTATGGAACTGACTAGTGAGTAAGAATAATGATCATCAGGAACCACTGGCAAGTAACCACCGCGCCGGTTAGGTATGTACTGCGGAATGTCTTTGTGACTTAATCCCATCTACTTGAAATTTAGAAGCTGAGATGAGTATTAACTCAACCTCAAATGAATATGGAACATCTCCACTGCGCGACTAAGCCCTTTGTTCCACGCCATCCGTCTTGTAATAGTTTCATCAGGCGGCTGGTTTTTACACGTCTGAACAGATAATCTAATGAAAAAAACCGCTCGCACGTGAGTCAAAATTAAAGCCCCGAAAGATGTTTTTGGCCCGATCACGTCGCAGGCGTTGTGTCACTCCACGATGCGCTAGTTCTGACATTTGAAGCCCTTTTATTCTTGGTACCTAATGTTCCTTTGCCTTCCCCGTTAGATGTCCCACTGCACATTACCTCGGGTTATCTATTCGTTTATTTATGTCTGGTCGAATCGTCTACATCCTATCTGATGGCAATTTTTCCATTCTCTCTTACCTCATTCCCAGTACAGGACGGTTGACGTTTCCGAAACAGGGACATGCTTGAACATATGACATTTCAGGAATAGCGACGAGGGCCTGACGGATCACTGCAGATGTTCGGCAGGTCAGGTTTCTCATCGCACCCACGACGGGTTATGGACAGGCTCGGGCTCACGTTTTCGGCTATCTCCACCGCATGTGTGGATAATTAGCGTCATTTTTGCCCCATGAGCAGCGACTTGTACGAACACGTGTTGGTGCTATCAGCACTGTGACAAATGTCGGCGAGGGCAAGTGGGGACTTGCACAAGGAGTTAACACGTTCCGAGAACATGACAGCTAGAGGAAATTGTACAATTACTGCAGCACTTCGTTATTATCAAGTGACGTCCACCTGAGCAAATGACATTGCAACAAATAAGACTGAAATTATTATGTTTTTGCGCTGTCCAAGTGCTTGCTTTAATAGGGGATACATTTGCATAAGAATCCTGTACCTACTACAAAGCGACAGCATGCACGAATAAATGGTGATGCAAACAATAAGATACATTTATGCACTTCTCTTAACAATGCTGTGATGATATAGGGCATGAGATGTTTTTCACGGTTGTCGGTTGCCTTATTTTATTTATCTGCTTCGTATGTGTAAGTACATAGCAGAAATAAATACCTATGTGCAAGCATGTCCAGGTGCGCTTTTGCACTACTTTTCATCAAACTAGGAAACTTCATGAACACGAACAGCCAATGACTTGCAATTCGTCCACTGACAAAATCCAATCACCATTTGGAGTACCACACCCTCCGTTTCCATTATGTAACCCTGGCTGTGGCTACATCCACAATGACTGCTCTCTCTGAATGGCGTCATCAAACAGTAGTCGTAACTCGGTGTTAATGCCACCACCCCATTTCGATGGGTCGAAACTCAAATTCAGCACCGTCCGTGAAATTCATATCAGTGCGCCCTCGCACGCAAATCAGCGATTTCGATTGCGCCGCCATTGAGATACAGCCGACGAGTCCGGAAGCGGAGTCATCGATTTTGTTTCAATTGCGCGGCGTCATCCATTGAGATCGGCGGCGCGGGTGGAGCGTCACGTGCTTCCGTGACGCGCCCCGCCCGCGTCACGGTCACGCGGGACGTCACGTGCTCGCCACCCGCCGCCCCCGCCGCCGCCGCCGCCCGGCCGAGCCGTGGGAACCGGTGGCAGGTGTGCAGCGGGCAGTCATTACCAGCGCTGGAGCCCATTCACCGCGACGTGATCGCAATGGGATGCGGCCGGCGGCCCTTTTTCAGAATGACGGTTGCGCGCGGCGCGGCGCGGGCGTGGGACGCACGCGGCGCGCCGACCGCGAGTGGGCCTCGCGCGCGAGCTGTGACGCGGCGGTTTGGAGTGGGGGCCGGATGGGCGGGCCGGCGCCGGTCATTGATGAGTGCTCGGACGGATTAGCGCGCGCAGCGTTGCGGTGGGGTTGGTCCGCGGCCACCAGCGCAGGTTCTCAATGGGGAGACCGGCAGCTGGGGCGACCAGCGAGGTCGGAATGACGGCGGACGCGGCGCAAATCGGCCAGACGTGACGCGGCAGAATCGGCGCGGTTTGTCGCCCGGCGCTTCTATCCCATCTGCTGAGTGCTGCTCTCTGACATGTTTGGGTCCATCCAGAGCCGCGACCCAGCAGAAGAGGCCAATATTTTCGCCAAATCTGGTTCAAGTGTTGTGTTTTTCAGCGGCTGAATCCGGCCCTGACAGAAGGATTGGTAAAGCGTGCGATCACTGCTCCGTTCAGCCACACGGCAGGCACGAACCGGTGGCAAGTCGTGGCGCATTGGAGGTGAATCGTGGCGCATGAGTGGCGAATCTGACGCGATCGTGCCCCCAGACATCCGCCCGCATCTCAACGGCGATCCCCGTCGGATCGGTTTGTGCATGGCCGGCCTGTCAGACAGAGACGGAACATTGCTGTGTGTTCTGACCAAACATATTTGCACTGGTCTGACTTAATGCTGCATTTCATCATGCAGTACAGATAGTTTTATTCCTAGCCTGAGGGCTTATGCCAAAAACATTTTTTTTTATTGTTTTAAAGTAGGTACTTAACCTTTTTTGGCTCCACAAAGCCATGAAAATAACAGATAAGCCCTAGAAGTGGCGTTGCTGAATGTGCGCAAATGCAGAATGCAGATGCAAAACGATCATAAATAACAACTCAATCTAGGTCGATTTTGTTCCTTCACAGCGAACGCTTTTTTCTGCCTTAAAACTTCTTTGAAAAAAAAATACTCCGAATGTGTTCGCAAACCTTTTTTCGATAAAAATAAATGAACATTGGCCCAGAAACGACAACAAACCGCCGGTTGATGTTCGGTAGCCCGGAAGCACCGAAGGGATTCAGAAATATCAGGTACTGAGCTGGGACTGACTGGAGGAGCCTCGGGTACACATCAGTATGTAGACACTGAGGACAGGAGCGGTGACGGGGACTGAGCTGCGTCAGCTCGGGACCGTCTGCCGGCCTCGGCAGCCCGCCCGATACGGGCTGCTCAGCCGGCGGCGCGTCTCCGTTTACGACACAGCTCGGCCGCATACTAAGCTGCAGCGGGCGCTCACTGTGGGAACCAGCGGCAGGTGGGCCGCCAGACGCTTATCTGATCCCGCGGCGCATTCCTCCGACCGGGGGCGCGTCCCGCCCGCCGCCGCCGAGCCGAGACGACGCGCCGACGACAGCCGGCGACGACGGAGCGTCGTCGTCGCCGACACCCCTGCAGACGCCGACGGAGAGGGTCGGTTTCATGGGAACGGGAGCAAAGCTCTGCGTGGGATGATATCTCGGCCGTGTGTCGGCTTATCGGAGCTTTTCCCGCGGTGGTGAGGAAAGTCGGTGGCCGGTGTGGTGGATCAGCAGGAACAGAAGGATGATTGGCCGTCATTGACGGCTCGGGCAGTCGGTAATGGGTGTGGGAGAGGCGGCCCGGCGGCTCTCCCAGGCGGTCCGGGTCCGCCCTCCCACCCAGCGGGTCCGCCCCTCGCACTCAGTCTACGAACGGTATCGGTCGATCGGACAGCAGACGTCGGCACGGGTTCGGTTTCCCCTGGTCTCCGCGACGCCCTGTCGCTGCCTTGTTGGCAACTCTGGCCGTCCAAACAGCTTTACCACAAGACAGCTGATGGACAGGAAGACAGGAGGCCCGACAATCACTCCTGCAGTGCAGCTCGCATCCTCTTTGTTTCGGGCTGAAATAAAACAATCTAAAATAACCCTTAGCGTTCACTCCCCACCCCCTGTCCCGTATCTCTCATCAGTGCACCACCGTTTAGCAATAACGCCACCCTCCGAGCCTCCGTGGAAGCCCCCTCCCCTCCCGTCCCCACCTCATCAGCGTCTGCAGTCGGCCGGCTTCCTGAGCCGCCCGGCAGCCACCCATATGGACCCTCCGGGGGCGCCCAAATCACTCTCGGTTGGCCCTCGGCGCCCGCATGCTCGACCGGCTCGCTCCGTGGGAGAATCGGGCAGGTGCCGCCGCGGAGGCCCGATCCGTGGGAGCCGGCGGCAGGTGGAGGCGGTCGCGGCTGCTCGGCGGCCTCCTCGGCCCCCCGCCGGCGCCGCGCCGCCGCCTCTGACCCAGTGGCGGCCGTGGGAGTCTGCGGCAGGTGGTGTTGCCGCGCCGCGGCCGTAATCGCGCCCGTGATGCTGCTCCGGATTACACCGATTACGGGTGGATCAAGACGCTGTGCGGGCGCGCCCGGCCGGTCACCGTCGCCGGCGGCGTGCCGGGCCAGATCGGAGCCTGATTGAGAGGCCGCCGGATTGATGAACTCGCCCGAGAGGGTTGTCACCGATGATGGACGGCCCCGCTCAGCTGAAGGACGGGTGGAGGACGAGGAACCAGCTGGGATGGCGCGGATTGGGGCTGTTTGTGTGGGGAGTGAGCGGCGTAGCAGATAATTGCGTTTGTTTGATAGATAAGAAGCTCTCGATCGATGAAAGTGGTGTTAAATCTGAACGGTTACAAGGTGAAACAGTTATTAGTGAGGCGGTAAAGTGAAAACACGATTGTGGAAAACGTTAGCCACAAATTGATTCTTTTTGCCAATGACAGCCGTCTTAGAACGTTGTGTTGGCGCTATTTGGCTGATAACTATTCACGGCTGAAAATATTTCCTTACCAATTAATAAAATTAGAAAAATTAAGAAAATAACCAAAGTATTCCTGTAACGAATACTGATCATCAACAGTCCCATCATATATCATAGAAATGAGCGGCTCCAAGTTTTGAACGGCCCCCTACCCTGAAGAACCAGCTGCTCGTCCAAAGTTGGTAAGGAAGCCTCACCTCCGCCCATTCATTGCGATGGGCTGAAGGATAATGTGGTCTTGTGTTACCTTACGCCACCTGTCCCATTGCAAAACCGCCGGACATTAGTCCTGCTTACAGCCTGCCATTCATCTGACAATGTTCAGTGCTGTTTTCTGCAAAATATATCAGCATATAATGTGGCATTTAACTCTAGGACACGACCAAATGCCAGCTGATTCATTGCGCCAGTCGTCATATACGTCGACAGGCGAGAAGCGACATTTTTCACAATTTGCACGCTACATTGCTGCTTTTAGGGGAAATATGAACGCCAGCTGTAGGTACTGTGCCATATTGCATATTATAACTTCGTACGGCTGGCTGAGACGCTACATTTGTCGTCAAAGGTGTGTTGATTATGTACATTCCTGCGTTTTAATTTTAACTGCGTTTTATAACGGTGTTTTCTTGTGAAAAAAAAAAATCCGAATAAATAGTTTGCGACTCCAAAGAACCATGGTAGGCACGATAAAAGACTTTCGCTGAGAATGTCAGTTTAAAACATGGTAATGTCCTCCAGACCGATCGATGCTAAAAGAATATTTACGATATCATCCAGGTCCCGAAAGATTTCAACAGTCCTAACCACATTTAAAAAATATGAGAATTGAGGGCAAATGATGTTTTGCAACACATCAAGCACAATATAGCCTTCTTCATCCAAACTTGGCTCGGCTTAGAACATTGCAATTATTCCCAAAATATTGTAGCATGCAATATTTTAAGCGTGGCTGCACATGGAAAATAATCCACAGATCACGCACTAGGTGTCCAGTCAAGGTTCCTTTTTAAGTCGGTACTTACATAATCCATCATTCACCTAATGGTGTTACACGCGTAAATACTTTTGCGTGCCGAGTGCGGCTAATCGTGTCACGTATATATCAACGTCCTCTATAATCTCCCAAGCTGCACAGAAAACGATTGTTCATTTGAAGTTGTGCCTTGCATAGTTACGTATTTAGCCATGCACTGGGGATTAAGGCCGTCACCAACCCATTTAGCAGGTCAATCCAATCCGATCCAAGATCAAATATAGGCAGGATTCTGCTTGTCAGGACACTCCCCTTTGTTTATACATATCCGTTGGTACAGACAGTGGAATGTGCGACTTCGCTGAAGAGTTGTTGGAGCCGTTTAATGATTAATTCAGCGACAGCTGGACATGAGTCACAAAACGGCCGGCCCATTGATGACATTCGTGCCAGCGAAATGATTCGTTACGAAAACTAACTATGCGGTATGCAGCATGTGCTTTTAGGCTAAACAATAAATATGAAAAATTTATTACACACTTTATTAAAAATGTTCTTGGACTCCAAACATCTACGTGTAAATAAAGCTGTTTTTGGAAAATTGATAACATTTGTTCAAAGGATGAGAAACTCCGAGGATTTGCCATAAACCTTAGACAATACTATAATTACTTATTCATTACCTTTTATTCCTATTCTGTTATCTATTTCTTGCATTGAATAATCAAACAAATATCTGTTTATCATGAGTTTTGGCTTTATGAAGGAACCGTCTCAATATATCAAAACGCATGTGTTTGGGCTCTTTGTCAGTGATAACTTAGGTACAGGCTGAACGCCGTCTCGGAACTCCGTATTTTTAGCATTGAGCTAAACTATTGCATAATTTTTGCAGCATTATTGCAGTAGTCGGCGTGAGATGCCTTCATTTAACGCATCTGGCCTTGTGCAACTATGTAAATTATCTATTGATAGATATTGCTCACGTGTCTCAGGACTGATGTGTCTTCACTCTTCCTCCCTTACTTGCGTCGACTGGCTTGCATATTGTGATTTGAAAGCTATGTTTTTTTTTAATTAAGTTTCGTATTTGTATGTATGAAACACCGGACCGCAAGCCACTACAGCTTGGATTGATCCTCCCCCGTTTTGACTAGCGTGGTGGTCTTTTTTCGACCACATCACCGTTGAGATGCAGGTGGCACCGATATCACGCCTCTTGTGGCCACCGTAAATTATACCTTATCACAAACCTAAGCCCAAGTAACGGCATTCACAACCACGCTCTCAAAGCCGGGGTACTTTGGGTGTAATCTGGCAAATATTGACTGGAGCGGTCCCTCCGAAATTTACTTAGGCCTACGTACGAGTAGCTGATCAGTGATCAAATAGCATACCTCGACTGGCCTGTGAGTGAAGTTTGTGCAGTGTGCGCCGCGCGTCTCAATCAGAACCGATACTCGGCGTGGCTCGGTCCTGGTAAACGCGATAGTTCTCTGCTTTCCACGACCAGCCGATTATTGTGACGTGGCTGAGGCCGAGAATGCTTGAACGACGCCAGAACAGATGCATTTTAGCATCACATTATGCGGATTTGTGAGCATGAGTCAATGCGTGTGTGAACGTAAGCCACTCCTATGACCTATCACGTACAGACTAGAGGGCGCAAATTGCGATCGCTGCATTTTTTTTTTTGCACTAGCTCTTAGAGTGCGAAACTATAGATATATCACATAGGTAAGCACACTTAATGAAGACGCATTGCATTAGAAACCAGATTGACCGCCCTTGATTTTATCATCCACTTTACTGCATTCGTTCTCCGAGATTTACTCTGAATCAGATGGTATGAATCTTTTTGGGTAAATGGGCGCCATCACTTGCGTGTCACACCAGGCAGCGCTCTTTTCCGGTGGGGAAGACACTGCCCCCGAAGCTTTGCGCCGCTCCTCTCGATTCCAGGAGACTCGATAAATACATGCACTGTTTCCTTCCCTATCAGCTCCCGCAGTTTCCTCTGGTACCCTGCCGCTCTAGTTCCCAGACCTGGGGCCGCCGACCCCTGCAGATCCCGGTGTCCCGGTGGCCGGTCGACGCAGGCACGCGGCCTTGCCAGCCGATCGATATCACTGCTCCACCACCGGGCCCATCGGCACGCGCGTGGGAACCGGCCTTTAAAGCGCTCAATGGCGCCGACACGGGCGCACGTGCCGCTCGCATTCCGGAGCATTGAAGCACCGGGCGCAGCACCTGACCCGGTGGAACGCCGCGGGCCGGGCCAGGGGAGCCGGCGCCCCGGGCGTCCCGGCGCCCCGGGCGGCAGCCGGCCCGCGGGGCGCGCGGCGGCGGCCCGCATTCCGACGCAGGGGACCACACCTGTCGGAATGCGGTCCGGCCGACGCCGTGGGCGCGTCGGAATGCACGCGACAGACGGCCGTCGGTGCTCTGGAATTCACGCGTGCAAACGTCGGCGTCGGCGTCGGTGTCGAAACGGACAGCGGCAGCTGTGGAGGTGCGGTACGGTGAACGCGGATGGCCAGCGCAGGCACCGGTGTCAATATGAGCACCATGAGGCGTGCCCCAAGGCTGCGCGGCCCAAAACTGTGTCAGACGGCTGGTGGGCGGCCTGATGGAGCCCGAGGCGGCGGTAAAAAGTGTCTTACTCTCCAGCTGCCACGCACGAGTCGTGAGGCACCTCCTCTTGCTCGAGTTATGTAAATTACCGGACGCTACACAATGGAGCGCGCAGCCAGGTATGCGGCGACTAGCCAGAGCGGTGGGCGGAGAAAGGTAGAAAATTGGGAGATCGGATAAGGCAGGCGTTGGGCGCTGCGCGAGCCAGGTCCACAGGGTATTTCCTGTCGTGTGAGATCGACTTTTATGGCGTGAAATTGGGTCGATTTACGACTGATACACATGTAAGCGGGCCGTTACTTGAGTGGTCATAATTAGAAGGGACAGCGAATAGTTGGTCAGCCGCACAATGCGTCGGATGACTCGGACCGAACTAGATCGCAACACGAAAGGGCAATCGAAACGGCCGTTTGACAAATTGCGTTTGGACGTTTGGTATTCGCCGCGGCTGCTTGTGGCTCCATTGTACTGTCAGGTGGAATAAAGCACCGCAAAACATCGCGGCAAATTACTGTGAACGAGATTCATGAGCTTTTTTACAGACGGTGATGTGAAGTCAAACTTTTTGTGCACGTATGGGATGTGTCATACAGACTTAGCGGGTGCTCGTATGGTAAGGTATGGTATTCTATAATGTAAATGACTGATTCAAGGTGAAACCGCAAAATTGTGACATTTGGTTCTCCCGTTCTCTGAAAAAGCGTGCGACTTATATGTGATATTCAGTGTTAAAAAGGAAGAGCAACACGACTAACCTAGCCTGCATTTCGGTGAATGCTTACATCATTTGCTCAGTGCTTTCAGTGGCCCATTCAGTGTTGTCATTCCAAGCCAAATTGATGGACGGTATTGGTGGCCGCTTAGCATAATCTGCAAGAGACAAGATAGCAGCATAATGGTTAGCGACGAGCGGCAAACGCCATACATCGAGACATGAACGGCTATCTATTATTCAGCTAGCCCGACCCTGCATCCGATCAGCGAAATCATTTGTCATTTGTCAAATACCGCCGTGTCCCCACACTGTCCAATGATATGCTTACTTTCTTCAAGAACGATGATATGTGATGTAAGTTGTAGGCCGTGCTGTCCGATTATTATGTTCGGTAGTGCAAAAACGTCATTGGCTTATTTTGAGCGTGAAAGCTTGCAATTCAATGGAAAAATAAACGTACAAAGCGAAAAAAGTTAGCAGGCAGTGGGCACTCAGTGACCATTTGCCAGCACCCAGACACGTGTTTTGCCAAATTACTGCAATTCTGAGTTCCTTGCATTTGAGACGGCCCATCGTAGGTATATTGGCATCGTAGGCGTTTGAGATGGCCCACTGTGTCCGTGTCCTACAGAAGCCCGTGGTCAGAATTTATTAAAAATACGTGGGACCTGCCGATTGCCGAACTCAATATGATTGTTATTTAGAGATAGTCTTGCCGGCATAGGATTCATGGATATTTCTATTCTTATTTTATTTTCACTGCGCTGCCATGCGCGGATGCCACATGGCCGAGGTCAATGAGGAATCTTTCCTCCATAGCTAAGATGGCTCCACGCAAACACCACACATGGCCCCGCTAATCCAGCGCCTGTCCTTGTGCTGTCTGTCAGTGGTGCCGCTGTCTTCAGCAGCGACCCTGCGCCCTCATCTCCCCCCTCCCGGCAGCCCGCGTCAGCAGTCATCGGAGCCGGCCGAGCGCGCGGCCGGCGCTTTTTCCCGCCGTCTTCGGGACAGCGCCGCGCCGCGTCCCTCCGTCTTCAGTCTCCGTCTCGGGCCGGCCGCCCGCTGCGCGAGCACTGCACGTGCGCCCTCCCCCTCCCCTCACCCCGCCCCACTATACGGCGCCCCCACTACGCGCGGCCGGCGGCGGCGGCGGCGGCATCTGGGCGCCAGGTGCGTCGCGCCTCGCGCGCTGTGGGAATGTCTGCGTTCCCACGCCGCGGCGGCCGCCCCCCGCGCGCCGGGCGCCGCGCGCACCTGGCGGCCGCTGTTTAAAACCGGCCGCCGCCGCTGCGGTCGGCATTACGGTCTGAGCCGGCGAGCAGTGAGGAGCTCCAGAGAGAGAGGCGATTTCAGTGAGCGAGACACGTGTTGACGAGCGGTGAAACGAACAGAGTCGAGATGGCACCCTGCCAAGTGATCCCTTCGGAGTCGGCGAGCCCCAGCGATTACAAAAAGGTGAGCATCGGCTTCAGTTTTTATTACAGCATCTTAAAATCAACTTATTACGATTTGTACTTTAAAAATCTTCTGAGTTCAGTGCATTGTAGTTCTCCTTTTACGTTTCAACGTTTATATTTTCAACATTAGTCACATGGAATTGTTCTCGCCCATTGCCTGCTGTCACTGTTAGCACATTGGACAAGGTCTTGACGGCCTCTCTCCGCTGTTCCTCAGGTTCTGAAACCTCTGCTGGAGCGTCGGCGTCGGGCGCGCATCAACCGCTGCCTGGACCAGATGCGCGACCTGATGGTGGACGCGCTGTCCATGGAGGGCGACAGCGCCGCCAAGCTGGAGAAGGCCGACGTCCTGGAGCTGGCTGTACGTCACCTTCAGAAGCTGCAGGCGCAGCGGCGCGCCGCCGCCCCCGCTGCCCCGGCCGCGCCGGCCGCCAGTCCGCAGACCGAGCTGGATCGGTACCGCGCCGGGTTCTCCGCCGCCGCCACCGTGGTCAGCCGGGCCCTGGCCTTCACCCCTGGCGTGGATGTGGAGCTGGGCACCCGCGTGATGCAGCACCTGGGCAGCTCGTTCCGCGCGCTCGACCAGCGCCGGCTGTCTGCGCCGCTGACGGTGGAGGTGCCCCAGTTCCGCACCCGGGTGCCGGTGACGGCGTGCCCGGCCAGCCCGGCCGACAGCTGCAGCTCGGGCTACTCAAGCGGCGCCGACAGCGGTCTCCTCACCGTGGTGACGCCGGTGTCTGCGGCCCCGCGCGCGCCGGCCTCCTCCCAGTGCAGCCCCAGCCCGCTGAACCTGAAGCTGGGCGACGAGGGCATGTGGCGGCCATGGTGAACGGGCTGTCGCAGCTCGGCGCTGCCGGAGGGCTTTCAGAGACTGCCCGGCCACGGGGGCCGAGACGGGCGTGCTGTGATATTGGGCCGCTGTGATAAGTGTTTGCTTTTTGTGTGCTTTGTTTGTAGTCATGTTGTTTGTGCACAGGTGACGTTCAGTTTCATTCAAGGCTGTACAATACACCTTACGATGTGTGTTATATGATCATGCTTTTTAAGCTCGAGGGTAACTAAAGGGTGCAATAAGAACACGGTCCTTTAACGAATATAACGGTACTCCTGCTGAAGCGTATACAGAGCTGCAAGATCACACACCGATACAACAACTGTTCGAGGGCGTGACCGCAGCAGAAGGCTAACGTAGGCCGATAGGTACAAAAAAAAAATGTTGCACCATGGGAGGAATAATTGTCAATTAACACGCAGCCGACGGACGGGCCACCAGCCCGGAATGGAATAATGCTTATCAAAGTTAAGGAAGGAGTTTATAAACAACACGTGCATTACATCAACACGGCACGGGGGGGGGGGGCAGTCGCATTCAGGACTATCACAGGTTAAATTGAGAGATCCGATTGTGCGCCATTAGATAATTACGCAAAACATTATTCCCGATTCTCTGCTAAAACGCGGTAACGAGATAACGTCGCGTAGTGCGTACCGAAATCAACCATAACTAATAACTATACTGGTTGACAAGACGAGCTCCCTTCCCTAGGCGCATAACCTGAACCAATACCCAGGAAGGACCGTCCGTCGAATACCGGCAACAATCACGGATATTTTCGCTGAAGGAGTACATACCTTACCTTTATGATACTAGCAAGAGACAGCGCGAGAGCGTGAATTATCCGATGCAACTGCAACAGCAAGAGTTGGGCACAAAATGAGCTTTATAGTCGTCGCGCCCTGAATCCACAATAAACAACAGCAAGGCGATGTTACCGTAACATTTAACATTAACATCGAGCCTAACGTGAAGGTACCGCCCTATGGAATTCTGAATTCTAAATACTTGTGAGCTAAAAGGAACTTTTTTTTGCCAGACTAAGAACTTCATGAAATGATGAAATCTGAGGGGTGATTTGAAATCAATAGACCACCCTATTTTAATTGGAGGCTACGTAAACAGTGAAAACAGCTTAACTGCTGAGTGCTGCGCATCGCAATAAAATTTTACAATGATGTATAGGATACGGGTTCGGACTTCCGATATCCGAGTTACAGTGAAATCGCTTTAGGTATTGACTATTGGTGGGGAATAAATGCTTTGCCCACGCCATGGCCCACGCTTATAGAGAGCTTCCAACAATCCGTGAATAAAACCTAAATAGGGCACAGGTTCCTAGTTGCATGGTTTAGGCACCTACGCGTTTCTAGAAACTCGTGATTTTCGACTGTACGCAAAATGCTTATAAATTATAATCAACCATATCAATACCGGTTACATACCTACGTTAATGCGTATGAAACAGAATTGAAATAACAAAATAGTACCTAGGTACTCACATCGAAAAAGAAACAAAACGGAGCGAGTGGCTGGCATAAATCAAGCACAAAGCGAAGGCTGTAGCACAGTTTGAAACACCATAACCGGCCGGTATCGAAAAGCAGCGTTATTTAAAAATGACTGAAATTAGTAAACTCATTCATTAAATGCTCAACCAGCATAGAGGCGGGTAATGAGCTGAATCCCTACACACTCACAAACATTTAGACGGCAGGGCCCAGAGAAAGCCAATAAAGGGCTGAGGGCATAAGTACGCCTGACACGTCACACCTACTAGTGCCTAAATGGGAAAGCTGACGGGTAAATAATAGGTACAGTTCATCATTCAATGGGCGATTAGCGTTGGCAATGCATCGTGATATTCACATAATCCGTGTTCGCTGTAGCTATCGCATCCTCTGTAAGCAAATATCAAAGCAAGATATCCTCACTGATTTTCGCCGAGTGCCCGGATATGTTCTGGTTGCATAACATATGCCGTGCTATGTCACTGCAAATTGTCCATATGTGCTGTCCTGCATGGTGACACCCTCATGAGCAAGGAACATTTATTTTCTCCTATTACGTGGGCCATCACGATAACCGAGCTTTTCCAGCTGAAACTTCCAGGTCATCATATCACATGTGGACCTCGTGCTCCTGACCGGGCCGGAGTCCGCCGCATTGCACCACCAGCTCCTCGCTTTCAGTGGAAATTTCGCGGCCGAATTTCGTTTCCGCGGCGTTTCCTGTGTGCATCTCCTGACCCAGAGGAGACCAGCTGGGCGGAACCGGCAGCTCCGTCCATTTCTGGTGGGCCGCTCCAGTACCGCCTCACGGGTCACGCAACGTCAGCCGGGCAATATGGAGCCCTGAGCCCTGAATGTGGCTCCTCCGGCATGCCTCTGCACTCTGCACCACCATGCAGTGGCTCAGGAGTGTGCAATGTCTTATTTATATAAATGACAGCGGCAGACAAGGATAGCCTAGGGGTTGTAGTCATTAAAACCGGAAATAGATGGATCAGGACTCCAACCGGGTCAGATCCCGGCCGAGACCGGATAGAAGCCGTACTGATGCTTCCCGTCCTTACGGAACCAGCCGGGCCAGTTGTATTCTTTCTTGAAAGGGGGCCAGTTAGATTTAGCAGCTCCAAGCAGTCTCAAAATTCATGTGAAGACTAGAAGACTATGTGAAGACGGCAGAAGTCATGCTCCAAAGCTTGAGATTAGAAGTAGAACAATCATGATTCAACCTTGCTAGATAAAGGCAATTCCTTTCACCATGATGAATAAACGCATTGTTGTATTGGAAGTTCAACGGTGACTGAGCAAGCTCTGACAATTTCTCCCATGATTTCAACCCCTGATTTCATTTCAGTGCTAATTTCGTATGACCACGAACACGTAGCCATTTTTTATGATCACATCCACTAAAATCGTAATTGGGTTGACCGTAAATTTTCTAAAAAGTCGCCTGTCCTCCTCACAAATCACACTATCACTGACAGTGGGCCGGCCTGTCAGTCGCCCGTTGACGGCCTGACGAGCTGCCACATCTGCCAGATCAGTCTCCGCACTGACAGTCTGTCAGGGTTTGACGGCTCACTCGCCTGGCCAGCTGAGCGGTGATACTTTGATGGACTCAGCCGCTCTGAAGTACCGTGCACAGTGTGCAGCAGGATGACAAAAAGAACGCTATCAGCTTTGTTTGAAAATCATATCGCAAGACATACCACTTCAATCAAGCGGTGAGTCTATGTCTATTGGCCACTCGGCGTTGGACAATAGGGAACACCTGCGGCGTCCCCCGGCCAGTTTCCCATTTTTCTCGATAGCGTAATGAATTCGGACACTGTACTGTGGCTTTCGGCAGACCATTGGTATACGGCCTTTTCATTTCTACCTACAGAAATGGGTATTTGATTGCTTGGTTTGTTCACGATCTGCAGCAATGAACAATCCCGTTATTTTTTTTTTTCGCCGTTCGTTGCTCATCTAATCAGCGATCGCGATGTCATACACGGATGGATCCGTTTGCAGAAGAACAAAGTACAGCGGCTGGCAATTTGTTGAGGTGGGCTGTTGAGGATGCCGTGTTTAGTCATTGACAAATAAACAAATGCTGAAAACAAAATTACAGCCAAAACAGCGGCACCTCTGGCGCTACACTCGCCAGCAACCGTACAAAGCTAAACCATCTGCGATCCCAAACTTTAGCCTACCCAACAAAAAAGTCATAAAGCAGCTTGCTGTGTATTTCGAAATTGACGTCAACAATGGCACATCAAGCCGGCGACTGGCGTCTCACTGGCACACCAGTTTGCGCCCATCTGGCATCTGATGATCATAGACTCATCGGACTTGCCAAAACTCGCTACGTGGAATACCATTCAGCGGTAGATATACATTGGAGTAACAAATGTCAACAAAATGCATCGCACTCTGGGCTCGGGACTCTGCAGTACGTGACAAGATGACATGTGACGAAGCTGAATTCTGAAGACATTGACGCGGAGACAAATGTCTGCAGCATAGGAACGATAAACACGCGTATGTACATTATCAGGAAAACTTCGGCGGGGTTCAATATTTGAGCGGCTTCGTTTGATTATCGTTCGCTCTGATTGCAGCTGAAACTGGGAACATTGGCCATCGGAAACATGCAATATATCGGATACAAATCAAGTGTAAAAGGAAAGCCGAGGCACGATTGTCGTGGGAAAGAATCGCTATTCTGTCTTTCTAGTTACATCACAATCTATCAAAAACGTCCACTCAATAACCCGAGGAACATAATGCCCAATGAGGGTAGACGTAAAAATACCAGCATGACGGGACTCAACAAAACATTACCGTAAAGTGGGGCTATTTGAGACAGTGGGGCTATTTGAGACAGTATTTAAAACCGCTATAAAATGACGATCGTTTGATTTTTGTGTGATATTTTTGCACAGGGAGGTGTGGAATCGAGCAGTAAATCGCCTGAGCAAAAAATTAAGCATGAATCTTAAGTGGTTTTTATTTTATAGCAATTTTAAATACTGTCTCAAATAGCCCCACTGTCTCAAATAGCCCCACCTTACGGTATCAAACATTTGAAATACTCATGAAAATAATCCGATAGGCACGCAAAAGGAGCATTAGCATAGCATAGAAACTTGTCTTTTGGGAGAGGCTGTCTTTTTACAGACTAGACTACGTTATCCTATGAACACAGTGTGATACGACTGGGCGTAGGAACGTTAAAGGGAAACGGCACTTACCGGGAATAGAATTACCGGGACGAACACTTCAATAAACTTCCTTAAAACGATGCACACTCGTTCGCAAAGGAATCCAACAACCCAAAACCGCACAGCCTTAGTACACAACTCAAGCTCTACAAAAGCAAATGTTAGCATTAGCATTAGCATTAATCCTACTGGCGCCTATAAATCGAATGGCGCCTAAGCATGCCATTCTTATAACTACCAGCACATCGATATTACAACAACGCTACCATTCGCTTACAAATTACATACAATACCCGCAATGGTTTTAAGTACTTGCGCGTGATTGGCGTAATTATTTGTCTGCCATTATTGATCCGCGCATGCCACATCGCAACTTTTTAGCAAGCATACATCCATATTGGTCCAAACATTGAAAGCACATAGTTGACGAGACAAATGCATGGAGAATCGGAACAAAACATATTGCATTGCATCGGAACTGCTCGAGTTAATATTTACCATGCAGTATATAATATCAAAAGGAAATATGGCAAGTTATTTTCCGCTCTCCCCGGCACGCGGCACAAGGTTGACAGTATGATCAGCACGCCTCGAAACCGTCAGCCGCTGCCCATCGCTCTGCTGGAGCTCAGTGGAAGGGCTCGTAGGTGGAGGGCTTCCTTCCCTCCAGCGCTGTCTCGGGCACCCTCTTCATCTCGGCCAGTGCCGGCCAGTGCTGCCCCTGGCGGCGCAGCGCGCGGCGCAGGTTCGCCAACGCGGCGAGAGATGGCGCGCCGAGCGGCGGCAGCGGCCGCGGCGGCCGGCCCAGCAGCGGCGGCAGACAGGCGTCCGAGCCGATCACCACCAGCCGGCCGCCGGCCAGCGCGCGCAGATGGTGGGTGACGTGCTCCGCCAGCGCGGCCGACTCGGGCGGCACGGCCGGGGCCAGCAGCAGCACCAGCTGCGGGCAGAGCTGGTACGCCAGCGGCAGCAGCAGCTGCGTCAGCAGCGCCACCGCCTCGCCGGACTCCCAGCTGACGTCCGGGGACGGCGACTCGAGCATCAGCGGCGTGCGGATCCGGTCCGCGCCCGCCCACGAGAGCTGAGAGAGGCGCGGAGAGGCACGGTTAGCTGGCGGGCCGCCGAACTACACACAGCACACTAAGGTGATTCGAGACAGAGCCCAAAGAAAGGGCACTGGGTCAGCGAAGGAGTCATCAAAACAAAGAAATAATGGAGGATGACCCAGTTTAGCAGGTTGTATGCATGGAAGAGAGGGCAGCAGCTGCAGCTTCCGCAGCCAGTTGGGGTTGGCAATCACAGGACAAAAGACTCCGCGATTACTCACCAGCGGCTCGACGGTCGGCGACAGCTCGGCGGTGGTCTTCTGGTCGTGGTGCAGGTTCACCACCTCGCAGCCGCCGCCAGAGATGGTCAGAACCACGGCCTCGGCGTCCGAGGGACAGGGCACCATCAGACCCCAGTCGGGAGCCACTGCGGGGGGGGGGGTCAGGTCAGAGGTCAGAGACAGGGCACCATCAGACCCCAGTCAGGAGCCACTGCGGCGAGAGGGGGGTCATACTGAGGTCAGGGGCAGGGAACCCTCAGACCCCAGTCGGGAGCCACTGGGGGGATAGGTTACAGTCAGAGGTCAGGGACAGGGCACCATCAGACCCCAGTCGGGAGCCACTGGGGGGATAGGTTACAGTCAGAGGTCAGGGACAGGGCACCATCAGATCCCAGTCAGGAGCCACTGGGGGGAGGGATAGAGGTCACATACAGAGGTCACACAGTGGTCAGAAACAAGACGCCGGCATTAGACCCCAGTCGAGAGCCACTACAAGGAAGACATATAGGTCACATACAAAGGTCAGGGGCGGGGCACCATCAGAACCCGGTCGGGAGCCACTGGGGAGGGACAGAGGTCACATACAGAGGTCACATACAGAGGTCACATACAGAGGTCAGGGTCCGGGCGCCATCAGAACCCGGTCGGGAGCCACTGATGACTGAGAGGAGAGATAGAGGTCAGGGGACACAGCTCAGGGACAGGGCAACACAAGACACCAGTCAGAGGGGTGTTCACGAGCACCGCACACTGCTGCGTGCGGTGTGTGCGGTGCGTTCAGCAGGCGTGGGGGTAGGGGATGGGTAGGCGGCTCTGACGTCACGGCTGCGTGCGGTGGACGGTCCGCTGTGGCCAGTCCCGGCCGGCCACAGCGGTCGCTGTGTGCGGCAGTGGCGCGGGAACTTCTTCCAGACTGGGGGGCTGAACCATAATAGAAATCAACCTAGGGTACCCCCAAATCTAGTTTTCTCACCGGTTTTAGGCCACTTATTTTTCAGACCTTGGCCTTTCCAACAACAACAAAAAAAAGAAAATATTTTCAAAAAGTGAGGTATTCCGTCTCAGCTGAGTGAACAAACTACCGTTTTGGCAACCTGGAGTAAAGGTTTTAATCTGCCAAATGAGTTGCCGAGCCAGTGAAATAGATGGATTTTTCACTTACATGCTTTCTTCCTTTGTGACCCACAACCCCTAATTTGGGGAGGACAAGCTGCCCGACGGTTCCTGGCCTCATGAAACGTTGTGGGGCACCGCCCCCACGGCCGCAGAGTTGTGGGGGCAAGCTTCCCCCACTGCCCCCTCCCCCGGTTCCCACGCCTATGTATGAATCTATGAAATTATGTTGGTAGATTTCCGATTTCGATTCCTCCAGCTGGGAGGGCTCAAATACATTACGAGCCCCCCCAGCCGAAAAGCTGGGGGGCTCAGCCCCCCCCCCCTAGCCCCCCCGGTTCCCGCGCCACTGGTGTGCGGTGACGGACGCAGTGGGCGGAGCTTGGAGGCTGTGTGCGGTCCGACCGCACACAGGGCCCGTGAACAGCCCTCTGGAGTCGCTGGCGATGGAGTGGAAAGGTGGGGACACTATCAGCCACTATCAGCGCCACTGAAGAGGGTGTTGATGAAGAGGGTGTATGTAACGCACGAGGAGACAGAAGCTTGCCCTAACCACCGACCAGTCCCCGGCGCCAGGCCGCCCTCCCGCGACTGACCGCAGAGTGGCGAGTCTCTCCAGTCGACCACCAGGAGGCGCTGGCAGCGGGAGAGCGCGTGTCGCGCCGCGGCCGGTCCGTCCGGCTCTATACAGGCGCAGAAACCGGCCACGGCCCGGTCCTCCAGCACGGCGTCAATGGCCTGAGGGTGAGCGGCACGGGGGCTGGTTATCAGAGGTCCTGAGGGTGGGAGTGATACACAGGGCGGAGGGAAGGGGAGAGAGCGGCTGAGGTAAGCCGAGGGGTGGGCAGAAAGCAATTTTAAACAGGGCTGAGAAGCACGACAGTCACACCAACTCCTCAACTGATTCCAAGTTTTTATCATAAATCATAAACAAATCATAAATATTTCTATAAAATAAATCAGTAACGTTTGAACGTTCAGGTCTGTCCGAGTCCATCTGTTCCCTCCGTCTGACCTCTGTGATTCCGTCCTCCTGACATGCGTCTGCTCCGCCGCCCACCTCCAGGCAGCCCTGCATCAGCGCGGCCACAGACTCGGAGCGAATCACCCTGTAGAGCAGGGGAGGGTTAGATGGGATATTGTACTGTCCCTCCCCTCCAGACAGCCCTGCATCAGCGCCGCCACAGACTGAACGAATCACCCTGTACCTGTAGTACGGTACGGTACAGGGTAGGCGTCAGCGGAGTGTCGTACAGATAGGGGAAATATACACGACTTAGCCCACCAACATCTACACAATTAATTGTATACGTATTCAAAGCAAACATTCAAGATGAACTCAATTATGTTTACTAATGCACACTGTACAAACGTGGCAATTCAAAGCACGGTGACCTAAAAGGGCGTCGCGCTGTACCACTCACCCGTTCATGGGGTTGGGATGGTGGTGGTGTGTTTTGGCCACCACCAGACGACACGGGGCCACAGTAAGATCGGTGTCTGCGGAACAGAGCAACTGTCACTGTCGGGCATTGAGACACTAGCAGATGACATGGCACAACAGACAGGTCTGTATCTGAGGAGCGGAACAAAAATCAGGAGAGCAGCAGAGACGCGGCACACATCGCCTAATGGCTATCGAGCTTTTATATTATCCGAAACGTCAGCTGAGCTCATGCCTACACTGTTCACCTAAGTTCACGGAAGAATGCTGCAACCTTTCAAAAATTTCTCTTCAATGAACGTTAACCCAGTTCCCAATTGCAGCTTTGACACCATACAAAACTACGGGAGAAGGCTTGATATCTTTTTGAAGAACAGCCGAAAACATATTCTAAATGGACTTCAAAAGGTATCTTCACTTTACTCAGGGGGTACCGACAGCTACGACCCAGGGCGCGAATGAGGCACACATACCCAGCCACTAGTCAGTAGCCACTGACACCCCTCCCTGTCTCCCTCACGCACCCTCTCTGAGCTGGTCGAGCTCCCGTCGGTAGCGCTCCTTCTCCTCCTCGCTCTGTACGGGACACGCGCCGATCGTGGGGTAGGTGGCGTCGGCGGGCGGCGGGTCGCCGCGGTACTCCACCACTGGGATGTGCTGGTCGGGGGCCGCCGCCGCGCCGCCCCCGCCGCCGCCCCCGCCCGGGGCCGGGTGGTACGTGTCGTACAGCGTCAGGAAGCCCCAGCTGCGCCGCTGGGAAGACACCACGTTCAGAATGGTCTCCTCCACACTGAAATGTGGATACAGAATGAGAGATTAGACAAGACAGACACAACGGAGGGGGCTTCTCGCCAATACATTATTTAGACGAGTCAAAACATGACATCGGAAAAACTGACACATCATGCGACGGTGGTTGTTAACAAGTCGTATGGATAAGCCTTCGACTTTTTTTCCCTCGCATCATCCCAGGTGTTGCCCTATATTTTTTTTATTCAGGCCTCCCTCCAACGGGCTCATATATTCCCATTTACAGGAGGGCTCCTCCTCCCCCCGGCCACCTCCCCCCCCCCCTTACACACCTTACACAAGCCGACCACCAATTCCAAGTAAATGGGTCAGCATTTCCCTCAGCCCTAGCCGCTTGATACAATCCATCACATCTCTCACACCAGCGTTTCTCAGCTGATCGACTGCCTCTCAATGTTCCACCTATCGAACGGACATACAGCGGTTCCCAGTCTGACCTGTCGCAGGGCGGCAGCAGGGCCGGCAGCGGCGGCGGCGGGTCGCCCAGCAGCGCGCGCAGGGTGAGCGCGGCCGACTCGGCCAGCGAAGACAGGCAGTAGCCGCCCTCCAGAACGACGGCCAGCCGGCCCGACGCCAGGCTCATCAGAGAGTGAGTCAGGTGCGCGAAACACGCCGGCGATACCCGCATCTCACCCTGGGGGTACCGAACGGGAGGGGAACGGTTGGAAGTCAACAGGGCGGTGGAAGAGATACAAGCGGTAGTACAGAGCCCAAAGTGATGCATTAATGTCAGGTAATGAATACAAAAGCTCTCATATATAAGTAGAAAACTTGATGGATAGACGCAAAAGCGGCGAATCAGATATTAACCAAATTGAAGGTCAGCAGTTCAAGCGTCCATCGGAGAGTTCTTCCCGGGTTAATCATTTAAATTGGTAGTAATTGTATGCAGTGTAAGCAAAACGTCAACGATCCCGTCATCAGCGCCACAAAAAGTCAGCTAGTTTTTTTTTCATAGCCTCACCTGGGGACATCCGAGCGCAGCATCGTACCCGGCCGAGACCAGCACGACATCCGGCGCAAACTGAAACACGACGGGGTAGACAGCGGTTCAGACTCTGTCATCATGTGCCAACTGCAGAGCAAAGGCTACAATCACATAACACACATACCTATACAGGCTCTATCCCCTTTCTCCACCCTTCCCCTCCCCTCCTCACCTCATAAGCGGCGGGCAGCAGCAGCCGGTGCCATATCGCCAGATAGTCTTGGTCCTCCATGCCGGTACCGTTGAGGGGCACGTTCCAGTTGAGTCCCAGGCCGGGCCCGTCGCCCACGCAGTCGTACTCGCCCTCGCGCAGGCCGGGCCAGAACTCACCGTGCTCGTATCGGTGCACGGAAAAGTACATCACCCTGGCAGAGATATGGAGGGTGGCGCGAGAAGAGGCGATGTCAGTCTTAGCTGTTGGTACACGCACATCTAGTCGATTGATGTGCGTCTAGTCGACATCTAGTCGATTGATGTTTATAGTCCCTACCTCCAATGTTCGGCTTGTATAACAACGTAGTTATAAGGGTTATAAATTTCTCCAAATCATTACAGAAGAGTGTGACTGCAGAGCTCCGCAGGCAAAATACTTTTTTACAACCGATTATAATAATTCGCTCCCCCAAAAAGCCACCGTCAGCCCCGACCGACCTGTCGTCGTCATAGAAGGCACGCTGGGTGCCCTGGCCGTGGTGGACGTCCCAGTCCACAATGAGCACCTTGAGCCGACGCTGGGCGGCGCGCAGTGCTGCCAGCGCCACGTTGTTGAAGTAGCAGTAGCCGTTGAACTCTGAGGGCCCGGCGTGGTGTCCCGGCGGCCTGAGAACCAGCGGAGGGTGGGGTGGGTTAGACATTAGACAGCATGGGGATTGGAGATCGGGAGGGCAGTAGAGCTGGGGATGGGCGAGGGTATCGTAGGGAGATGATAAATCCAGTTATCTGTTGATTTGGGACATACTACGCATCTTGTGTGGCAGGAGTCTGGCAAGGACATGCTCCGAAAAGACACAATTATGCATAAGCAAAATGATTAGTATACCGTTGTCTATCGTCTAGAACCAACAAACACCTCTCCAACTCACCGGAACTCCATCCCCACCTTTTTACCGAATCAGCCATATCCATACCAAAATCCCGGCGACTCGGCTTCCTACTAATCCCAGATTTAGCCCAATGCCGTGTCCGACCATAGACCCACCCCCTCTCATCAACGTCAGTCTCGCGATCACATCAGAAAAAAATCCCCGCACCGTGCTGTGTCCCGCCCATGATCCTGTGCTCGGCCCAGTGCTATCCCATCCCTAGGTTAAAGCTTCCCGTTCCTCCTCCTCACCTGATAATCGCCATTCCGTTTCTGACTGTGCCGTCAATGACGGCATCCACCAGACTCAGTGTGGAGCCGGCAGACAGCAGCGCAGCCTTGTACGTGGACTGGGGTGCGGCGACGGGGCACACGCGGGGGAGGGCGGGGGGTTAGTTAGCCGATAGGGCGGGGGAGAATGACGAGGGACACTGCTAAAGGCAGAAACACTGCACTCTAAACGACACTCTGCATGTCTCACACCTGCTCTAAGTACTAAGTAGACACCGTCCAGCGTTCCAATGCACTCACCGGGTGAAAAAAGACGGTGTCGTATTTGGACGAGAGCTGCTGCAGCGCCTCGACATCGCGACAGCCACTGGTTCCGGCGGCCGTCGACAGATGGCTCTGCGTGTGAAACATGAGCAGCTCGGCCTCTGTGGCCGGCCGGCACGGCAGGCGCTCACAGCGCTCCATCAGACCGAGCTCCCGACATCTGAGGTCGGTAAATGGTCAGGTCAGGGTCATCCCACGGCGCATGACCTGCTGCGACTAACACGTTACATGGCTACACGCTACGTTACATTTCACGACACCTGACATCGAGATATAGCACAGATCAGCGGCCCAGTCGATTAAATCTAAAATATAAGACATACTGATAGATATGTAATATAGTAATGCATGTACAAGCTCACAATGAAGTGTGACCAAAATACGCATAAACCTGAAACCTCAATACAAAGTAATAGTACAGTGATCCTGTACAAAGCCCACACTCCCCGATATCCATTCCTCACCTTTCCAGGACAGATCGGAGCCGCTCGGGACACTCCTCGAACTCGGGGTCCCAGAGACAGCGGTGCTGCAGCATCAGCTCCTCATCGTAGAGCAGGCCCGTGGCGACAGAGCGCACCGCCGGGAACAGGTCATCCATGGCGGCCGCCCTCACTAACTGGACTGGATGAGTAGACTGACAGCTAGCGACCTTCCAGATAGTGAGAAAAACATGTCATAACAATGTCATAACAACATCCAGTCGGCATGTCGTGCTAAGTCGGGGTAGATTTCATGTCCTTGGGATAGAAAGAGGTTAGAATGGATGGTGGATACTGGATACAGTACAGGGTACTGATTGAATGAACCCAGGGATTCTGGTATCGGTGGTAAAAAATGGATTATGAATCGGGTAAGGAGAAGAAAGGTGGGAAGAGGTTGATCGTCAAAACATACCATCTCTTTAACACCACATTATATGTACATAAGGTATTCTCTATCATTGAATACTTACAACGCTGCGAATGATCCCAATGATGACTACACGCTATCATTTATAGCAGTCCACTCGACACAGCCGCACGCACCACCACCGGCAAACCACAACAGTACCACTCAGCCAGCGCTTTTATGCGGGCTACGCAAGCGCAAGTCCGCGTCTGCGACCGATTCCCTGAAAATCGAGATCATTCTCGCCGCTCACTCCAGCAATAATAAACAAACCCGGCAATAATAAACACGAGATGGGGTCAGAGTCCATACTAATCCCCACTGACCAGGGTGAAGCGGCCAGATTTGGAGTCCGGAAAATTTCCGGCGAAAAAAAGCGACTCAAAAGTTATCAATTCAATATATTGAGGTATGGGGAGACTAGACACCTTACCTACCCTATCGCCTATGCCCCTATGCCCTATTTGTGTTTTACCTAACATCATTGGTTTTTCAGGTTTAAGATATGTAGTTCAAACGCCAATGAGCCAATGTAGATTTAAACCAATTTGTTTAAACATACTGTTTCACGGTTCCCAGGATTTATGATGACATTCTTCAGCACGCCTGTAGGGCCTTTGATGGTGAACTGTTCTTGCGTGTGGCACGGCACATCGGGTATGTGGAATGTGGATAGCTTATGCTTCCTGGAATTGGTCTGTAGACATTGGACGAGGCATGTTTCTGGTCTCAGTAACCTAGACTATCAGATCCAGATGTCAACTAATCAGATTTCGACCTATGAGTCAGACCCCGTTTCAGAGCAGTAGGTACTCCAACCACCACAGACTCCTATGACCACAAGCTGACAGGGTATGCGGACTGCGGTGCTGGAAACTCTTCTACAGTAAATCAAACCATCCAATATGTTTGTGCTTCAGCAGCCTTCTCTGGAACTCAAAGCCACCAGTAAAAGTTACCTCATATCCAGGGCACAACAGACATACAAGGTAGATCCTTTAATGTCCATTATATCTACTAATTACAATCATATGACCATCCTCATAGGATGAGGATCCCTGGGATCCACATTCTGGAGTCTAAGATGATCAAAAAGAGTCCTTACTTATGCAAAGGAAATTTACACTACCTAGGGGTACATACTTTAAGAATTAAACTTGAAATGCAGAGCACAATAAAAGCAAAAACTTGATAATCTTTGTAATGCAGGTAAATTTTGCACATTGGCATGTGCATCGTAACCCAATGCGCATAGCATCCTGGATCCTTGATATCACGCTTCTGAAACTGCAAATGTTATTCTTCATGGACCACAAGGCACGAGCATGTCAAAACACATCTACATCACCAACACATTTTACGTCATGCATAAAACTTCCACCAAAAGCATCAATCAAGGTGTAAGAAAGCAAATGCCTCTTTTCTCTATCTTGTCTGCTTCAGCTTGGTTCATAATGAAAAAAGCCTTACTTTGAGGTCCTTAATTTCACTTGACTGAACACCTATAAAAATCTTGAGCCTCTTATCTCAATGCACCAGTGTCAGTGTGGAGCTGAGCCTCGTAGTGCCCGGTGACCGGTGTCAATGCCCATCCCCTATAACCCCATTCCTCCTTCGTTTGACCTCCACGCAGGGGCAGACACGCGCGCGCAAACGCAGCACCGGCCCCGGCCACAACTTTTGCTCCCAAGCATGCAAAGTTCATTACCGTTTCAGTCCCCGTTTCAGTCTGCCCCCCTCGAGTCTGCCCACATGCAAACCATGCACTTTGCCATATTTATGATATTATCCTCTCCTCTGTCCCCTTACCTCTGATTTTTTTTTTTATAAAAACAAAACAAAATTGAAACAGAGACGTCACTCACAAACAACCGAAGAGACAAGAAAGCAGGAATTTTGTTCAAACGCATCGTAAGCGATTGTAAAGCTGGATTGTGTAAGCCAATCACCACTCACCAGGCAATGCATAATGATGAGTCGACTGTCGAGTTATTAACAATTAACATTCATAACAATTAAATGACATAGTGCCTCATTGCAGTGCCATGAGATTCAGTAAATAGCCTCGTTATTCATGAAATTAGTTCATCTGATAAAAAAATGAATGAGTTCGAAATTCGAATCATAATTATATAATGCAAATGTTTCACAAACCGTCACTTGCGGATGGAGCTATTTACGAACATTATTAGAACATGGAATGATCTTTGTAACGAATCCATGACAGATGTAAAATGACGATAATAACTCAAGTTTATTGTACAAGACAAAGCTTTCGATACATAAAGTATCTTGATCACTGTCAATGAGATGTAGAATATTTGATCAATGCATAATGAGTCATCAATCAATGAGTCATCAATCAATGCATAATGAGTTTGATCATCAAATATTCTACATCTCATTGACAGTGATCAAGATACTTTATGTATCGAAAGCTTTGTCTTGTACAATAAACTTGAGTTATTATCGTCATTTTACATGGAATGATCTTGTCGACATTATTGACGCTAATGCTACAAAACAATGGCATGCACCGGGGGAGAGAGAGAGAGAGAGAGAGAGAGAGAGAGAGAGAGAGAGAGAGAGAGAGAGAGAGAGAGAGAGAGAGAGAGAGAGAGAGAGAGAGAGAGAGAGAGAGAGAGAGAGAGAGAGAGAGAGAGAGAGAGAGAGAGAGAGAGAGAGAGAGAGAGAGAGAGAGAGAGAGAGAGAGAGAGAGAGAGAGAGAGAGAGAGAGAGAGAGAGAGAGAGAGAGAGAGAGAGAGAGAGAGAGAGAGAGAGAGAGAGAGAGAGAGAGAGAGAGAGAGAGAGAGAGAGAGAGAGAGACCGCTGAACTTCGATGTGCAACGAGTAGTTTGATGCATGCCAGGGGCAGGCTCGGCGAGAAAGGGGAGACTAATTGTCTGATCTACCGGATGGTGGATGATTGCGCGAAAAGAGGAACAGAGTCGCGGGCCGCGGGTACGTGGCTATGGGAATACAGGCAATTACATAGATATGCAGACATGTATTTCAAACTTCAACTTTCGACTCAGACGATAAAATGTTGACAGCCTAGGCAGAAATACTGATATATGGCAGCGCACTTACTTCAATATGGTAGCTCCGGCCTGCGACGAAATATGCGTCACCTTCGCTGCCCAACGTCTGTGTGTGTGTGTGTGTGTTGCACCAATGAGGTGTGTTGTGTTGGTTGTGTTATGTGTGCTGTGCGGCGCGGATTTGTGGGGCTGGGTTTCTAGCGTTTCCAGCAAGGCTATATAAACCGTTTCCAGTGACTGAAGTTGGTTTCCAGTGAGTGAGTGTTGTTTTCCGTGAAAATAGAATTTAATTTGCTAGCTGAGGAACTGTTTGTTTGTATTCTTTATGTCAAACTGCACATAATAGTATAAGAATTTCCTTCTTTCAGGTTTTTCTAAACATGAAAAATTCTGATTTCAGTTGGGGAAACTAAGAGGCGAAAATCAAAAAATTGATTGGTCAATAAATGGACTTTTGATGACCATATATGGGCATAAATGCAGCCCCCGCTACAAAGGGTGAATAACGGTATAACAAGCAGGTACTTGCGGTATCACGTCCACTTATCGGAGAGAAAAAGCTTCCATTTTCCACTAGGAATTAGTGTGATTTGATTAAATTCGGCGAATGGCGAATGGACTAGAAAATGGCGATAGGGAAATGGCTTTTCTGCAGGTTCTGGGCGTTTGTTTTGTTTTATGTTTTAATGTTTAGAGTGGCATTACTCAGATTACTGTGTGAATAGTGAACATTTTCTTAGAAAATCTCTTGAATGATGTATTGTTTTGTAATTTTTTTCATTTGATTCAGGAGCACTTTAATCAGAAAATGTAATTTTTATGTGTAATACTTTTTTAAATAAATTAAGCTCGAATGTTTGAATGGACGGATTGACAGAGCCAGAGGCGGAGCCCACGCTAAGCAGAGCTTGTTGCGTAGACTTTGACCCGACCCCTACCGTCCGATCGCGCAAACGGGTATCGGGACTGGGAGAATTTAGATGCCAAAGTTTAACATGCCCTTCAAACCCGAACACGGCCTGCCCCACTCAACTGACTTCAACTGGCTGCGGCTGCTCCCACCAACCGCAGACCATCCCCGTCAGGAGTCTCTCAAACATCGACCGCCGGAGCGTCTCTAACCCGGGCTCTCACTCCACTACCGGGAGTCCAATGCTCTACCAACTGGGCTACGGGACAAGCTACTATTTTGCTATTTGCTTTTTATTTTTCTATTTTGTAAATGCTTTTTTAACTCCCGCAAGTGTTCACTCACATGACATGACATCAGCCGGTCTGCCTGTAGTTTCTTGTGACACCACCTGGCATTTATCAAATGCATACCTGCTGTGCAAGAACATTATTTTCAAAGAAATTGATAAGCAGGAGTTACAGTGGGGCTGGTCAGGGAATAATTGACCTTTTATGTGAAATCTGCAATTGAAGTATTCATGATGTTTGTCATATCAAAAGTGTACATTATGTATGTATTTAGTATTATGTATGTATGTATGTACATTATGGGGTGAAAATTATAGCCAGCTCTTGCTCAGTGTAGGCTGGTGTGGATTGCCATTCTGGTTGGTGCAGGCTGGTGCAGATTAATCACCCTAGCTGGTGGTGCACTGTTTGTTGATTCTGTTGCCATGCTTTGCAGTCTGACCTTTGACCTCTGACCCCACCATAGACTTCTGTATACAGTATACTGAGGTCCCCCTCTGACTGCTGTGTTCTTTTCTGACAGGCAGGTGTAAGTAGTTGTAACCTTCATCTAAACACATCTGTCAGTCACAATGACCCAGGACCAGGTGCCAGATGAGATCAAGGTCAAAACTGCCTTCAAAGGGTGAGTGGCCGAGCTGAACCATGGAGTACCAGTCTGCTGCTGGGTTGTGTGGCTGGCACATCTGAGTTCTGACAGTCATGAGGAATTTAGTGGGCTGTCTGACATTGCTCACTCTGACACCTAACTATGTGAATATCTGCCCTGAGTGATGCAGTAGTAAGCAGCTCTCTAGTCTCTCTTGACCATGTTTTGTACCATTTTGTTGAGAAGGGTAGGTATGTGTCTTTTTCAATTATTACGAGTATGTCCATGAAAACTAACTCATTTTTGTGCATGGATCTTCTATTACATGTCTGTCTTCTGCTTTGTATGTTGAACGTTTGTTGGTGAACGAAATTAAGAACAGTGAACCATTGCTCTCTTGGTGTCAAACATCTTGAACTAGAACCAAGCTCTGTTCTTTTCTCTTGTTTTCACACTGTAGTCGGCTCTCGTCAAAAGCAACCGACACTCACCAGTCACCACCGACCTCCGTTTTTATATTCCTCCGGCTGACCTCCTCTTCTTCTACAGCGAGTTCTACATCACCTACATCAGCCCCGACATGAAGTTCGAGGCGCTGGTGGGCGAGATTAAGGACACGTGCCGGTTCCCGCCCGACGCACGGTTCACCGTCAAATGGGTCGACGAGGAAGGTGAGAGAAGCGAGGGAGGTGGGAGAAGCGAGAGAGGTGAGAGAAGCGAGGGAGGTGAGAGAAGCGAGGCAGGTGAGAGACATGCTCCAGGAGGATAGAGGGAGGCCTGAGGGCTGGAGATAGTGTGTCTCTTTTTCAGTGGGAGATGTGGGTTTTCCGTCTCAGCGGCCGGGAAGAAGAATCGCTTCGGAGACGAAATGCGTGAAGGGTTGGTTTGTGAAAGGGAGGGTTGTGTGTGTTGTCTGAGCTTTTGGGTGGGCGATACAGCTAGGTAAGGTAGGCTATCAAGCGCCCTGAAGGGTGGGTTGACCTGAGGAAGGTTAAAGAGTTGCTCCGGGGATAAGGATGCTGGTTATCGTTTTAAGTAAAGGTAGCTCGCGGCAGTCCCCCCGTAAAGACGTTGTAGCTATCGGGCGAACGATGGATAACAAGCGACATCTATATCAGATTACCTTATCATCGCTTTTGGGCTGACTCACCACAAGGACGGTGAAACAGCTTGGTTTTACGTATACGTGTGCGCGGGAAGGGACGAATGAGTCACCTTTTTAATGCACACTAAGCTTTCCTGTTGACGTATTGTCACCGCTTCAAATCTCTATTTCCGTGGTCGTTTGCATGTCGTAGTCTGTAAGGACTCTTTTGACGTCAGACAGTGCCACACCACTATTCTGACCTGACGACGCTACCATGCTAACGTCACCCATGGCCGCCTCGGCAGGGGACCCGTGCACATTGTCCACCCAGGAGGAGCTCCAGGAGGCCATCCGACTGTACGAGGTCAACAAGGACTCGGAGATCACCATTCACGGTGAGTGCCGCTCGGCGGCTGACCGTCTGAGACTGGTGGCATGGCTGGTGGAGGGGTGCTCGGCCCGGGGCTGGGCAACCAGACCGGTCCCGATCACACCGCTGCCGGCCGCAGTAGGTGCACGGACAGCGACACTGCCCTTTTTTTCCAACAGGAATATTGGTGGTTGTTGAATTACTGCACCGAGGAAAGATATTTCTGGAATTGCATGCGTGCCTCCGGATTGACATACCTACTAGTAACAGTCGTACAGCTCTGACGTGGCTTCTTATTTGATTTCTTGTATATGATAGTCCAGATATACTTGGAGAAACTGGACAGCCGGCATTGCCTGAATCTAAGCTGCAGAGAGCAGCTTTTACCAGAGAGCAAACCTCACTTCCATGTCGTATATTATACTAGCAGCGGCCGTTGAATTGAAACGGCCGCGCCATTGTCCTTCGCTCCCGAATTCAGGAGGTTCATTTGTTTGTGAAATAAAGCCGCCGGTTTAGCGACTGCGCGACTCGCTTATTAGCCCACCACGTGACATTGTGAGGCCGTTATGACCGGCATTGACTTGCCCCGAGCCTTTAGAATGGCGCGGCACAATTCTGCCGTAGTTAAATTTGAGTGTTGCGCTATTCGGCTATTTAATAGCGCTCGCTCAGAAAAGGCAGTCAGACGGTGGGCCGGCGCTGGGCGAAATTGCGGCAGCCGTCTGCTGGAGGGCTATTTCCGCCGCGGGCCGGCCACAGGTCGGGTGTCGCGCGCTGGGGGGGTGGGGGGGGGGTGCTGGTGTGGTCACAAACACCTCGGCACTGGGCTGTGAGCGACTCCGCCTGTGCCACTCGCTGTGAACGCCCATCAGCCATCCGGGATTGTCAGGGCAGAATATTCTCCCCCGAAGTGGACTGTAAACAATAAACATGTTTGAATGCGACGAGCTCTGAAATGTGTGCGGATGTTCCGCTTGTAGTCAATGTAGCAGGGTTGCAGCGTTGCAGGGCTTTACGCTAATCAGAGCTCAACACGCTGTGCTTTGCAGTAATGGTAGCGTAACCACGTCCCTGGAGTACGATTGCCCTCAGGTATTTATATGGAAATGGCTCCGTGTATTACCTATGGTCTGGAACGCCATATTTTTTACCCATATGCTACTCAGCTGACACAAGCACGTCTTTATGGCGCTTAGCTTCATGCATACGCCTACAGCCCACATCCCCAGTTGCAAACGACCAATCGCGCCGCAGGTGTAGGTGTTGGGTCCGTATAAGTTTCCTACCAGGTAACCATAGCGCGGCCTGGCACCGACCGCCACCACAATCAAACCTCACCGCCATATCCCGTTTCAAACTTCATCACGAAGCCCTCTTCTTGCGGCCGGCCGGCTGAAAATAGCGTCACTTTATTCACATTTAAGTCGTCGGGAGCCGTAAAGTTAATTGGCTGCTGTGATTTACTCGGCATAGTTAGCCGAGGGCGGCCCAAGTGTCCCTGGAATGGGTGCGCTGCGTGTGGGCTCGGCGGAGACGGGACTCGGCGGCTCATTAGAGGCGACAGAGACGGCGGTGGCACGACGACGAGTAGGGGTAACGCTGATCGTCTACTTGTCCTGCCGAGTTACTGCAGTCTAATTTATCGACCGGTCCGGGTGATAATGCAGCTGTTAAGCTTGGACTTGTGATTCGCTCTCGAGCGCACCAGTTTTGTGCAGTTATCTTTAAAATAGATCGGTGCTTGCTACTTCATAATTTTTTTAGCAACTGGGCCGGGATGAATCATGAATATTGCATCGTAGAACAGTGGTGGCGAGGGTATGATCGCTTCATCGAAAACCAGCACCGGACCCAGCTTTGAGCACAGCTTGCCCGTTTCTAACTCGGTCGGTCGCGCCGTATCGTATCACAGGCCTCGGTTACGCCTCCTGTCGGCCGGGGGGGGGGGGGGGGGTGGCGGTACGTGACCGTCACCGTTTGCCCTGCGGCGACAGGCGAGGTGTCGACACTGCCACCCGCGCCGGACGCTGCGGGGTGCGAGCACACGCACACAGCGCGAGTGCTTGAGTGGGTGGGTGAGTGATGGAGTAGTGGGTGATTGGTGAGACGTGGTGATGGAGCCAGTGATCGAGGTGTGATGATTAGAGGTGGTCATAAAAGGGCTGTGGTGTGTGGGTGATGAGGAATTCGTAACTGAAGAAGGATCATACGTAGGCATAAAAATAAGAAGAAAATGGTGAACTGCCCGGCAGCCGTGTAGTACCAATTTTAGTGAAAAGTTGTGGTTAGTTGGTGCCTGAATGTGATACAAGTTGACCGACGGTATTGCTATCCAAGCTGCTATTACCGAACTTTTCAAAGCTGCGTCTACCGTCAATTGGTGATACCTTTTCAATCTGACGCCGGATCTAAAAAATACAGCGCCTTCTCCTGCTCTAGTCACATCTAGACGTCCAATCCGCCCGTATGGAGTCGGACAGCTCAGCGGTCGGGACGTACCGCCCGTACGGACCCGGGGCCGTTCCCAGACTGGCCGGCTGGATCCAGTTCCAGCTGAGAACCCATGCAGTGCTGAGACCCTACACAATCTGTGAGTACTGCGGAACACAATTTCGCCATAATGAAGGGCCTTCCAATGAGCCAACTGGCCGGTCTGCTATGTTACGTTATTTTATTGGGATGGGTGACAGTCTGGATATTTCTCCTCTCTCGTCGCATTGCGCCTATGTGATGTTCATTTTCGGCGTTAGCAGCTGTTCCAGACCACCGCTTATATCGGCGGTGGTCCAGTTCCGCTGATCGTTTGGTCTCGCCAACTGAGCCAGTTCTATCCATCCATGTCCTGACGCCTCCCCGCCTCCCTCCCTCTGCCCCCTCTCTCTCCGTCAGTGAGGCGTGTTTTCAAATGGCGCCGCGCCGGAACCCCACCGCGTTTGTCCGATTGGAATCGATTCGCGATGCGGTCTGTTCTCCTTTGGACTGCACATAATGGGGTCCAAATTCATCTCCAGCGGGCTTCCCGCCGAGCTGGTCTGGGCAATTCTGAGATGGCGTGGGAGATCCGACCTGCTCCACGACTCAGTGGCCGTTAACTTCATATTTGTGGATACGCATTGGAAATTGTTTAAATGTTGATCTTTTTAACTTCAGACTCATGGAGTAGCGCGAATTACCTGCATAGAAATCGTGAAAAGTCGTGTTCAACATTAATGTTTCAAAATGGCAGCATCAAGGAGGCTATTTTCTATTTTGTTGAGCCATCAATGGTCAATCAGTTTCGAATATAACCAGACATTCTCCTGATTTCCTCTTAGGATAATGGCAATTGAAGTGCACAGTTTCGGTCGTCTATGTCGGTTTTGTCGTCTCGCTGGTTGCGAGCTCAGTAAACCTTTCTGACAGTGCGTTTGAACTGCTTATTTCCTCGCTCACGCTCGGTTAGCGCGCTGAAAATTTACGGCGCGGTCATCGGAAAATAATCGTGCAGAAAGGCCGGCCACTATGCGTGCCGTGGCCTGAACACTGGCCCGGACAGGGGGGTAATTTGTGAGCTGCTGATAGGCCCGCCAGCTGGAAATTACAGGCTGGAAAGGAGCGAGAACTGTGGGGGAACGCACAGCTGAAGGTGGCTGAAAAAGCCGGCCGTAGTTCTCGGATACGGAGCGCCGAATGGGTCGGTGGTCCCAACCAATATGTGCGGGGTGGAACTGACTAAAATGTGCGGTAGGGACCAGTTGTCAGTGGTCGACAGAGCCTGATATTTGGCGAGATGTGGGCGCCTGACTGAAAGTCGTGCTTAGATGCTACTTTTGAAGCTGTTTGGAACTTAATGTCATCGTATTTTTATCAGTGATATCGCTAGTTGTTAAGCATTTAGTACATACGCTTGATATACTAACCACATTTAATCTGGTAAGCTTTATAGAAGTTTTCCTGCCTATGTCCATTGCTTGTGTGATTATCAAAAAAAAAAAAAAAAAAAATTAGTGTTCAAACCACTCGGCAGAAATGATTGATACCATATATTCTATATTGCATGTTTTTTTAGACTGCTCGTTTTGCAATTTGATCTGACGGCCGCTGCTATAAATTCGCAGTCCAATGATCCATTTCTTCAACTCGAACCATGTATCATGGATCTCTACTGTGAGATCAGTGCCCAACATTCGCCTTGACTTCACAATGATTTGCCAGCGCATTTTTAATTTCAGATCTTAAGCTAGAATGTTAAATTAGGTCCGATGTGCAAATCCATGCTTTCAGAGCCTGAATTTCAAATGCGGTGAGATATGCAGATGCGCTTTAATCTGCATTTCCCGCTTGCAGACCCTGCATGAGCCGATGCATTTCACCTTCAGAAATGACTTGGCTCTACTGCGCCTAATTCTGCGGAAAGTTGGTGCCGTTTTGCCGAACGAATTCTGCTCGTCCCGCGGCGCGCACACGCGCTGCGGCTCCCGGGCCGCGAGCGGCGCAGATCCTCCGCCGCGCCGCGCCCAGCAGGTCCTAACTGAACAGATTAGCTAATTTGCATCTTAATGCGATCGACTCCGCGTCGGTGTGTCTGACGACTCGCGTCGGTCCAGAGCTGGCTCGGCCTGCCGTGCTGCCGGAATACCACCCACAGCACCGGATACCGGTCCATGGAGTAGAAACGCGTCTCGTCTACCCTAGTCAGCCGTTCCGAATCGGGTTGATCAGGGCATAAATTAATCAGTCGGTCGTAAAATGACAAACACAGCGGCCGGCAGCGGAATATTGCCGCAATCGGACCGGCTGGAATTGCTACCTGCACCGGTGCCCGGGGTTTAATTGAGTCCCGAGTCCCCGTGCGCGCTGCGCCCTAGCTTTGGAGGCTATTTTGGGCCGGAGATATCCTCTGGCCGTGGTTCTCTTTGGAACACCCCAGATATAGCTCCATGATTTTGCTGAAGATAGAAATCTCGCCGGGATTTCAGTTGAAGCAGCGCTCGTGTGCGGCTGGACCATGAAGCGCGCTGGTGTGGCCTGGGTTTGCGGTGTGTGCTGCTATTCTTTTTGAATCCCCTGAGTCCGTGACTGGTAGCTATGAACCAGAGAAATTGGTATCAAGGAAGTTACACGGAATCGAGCCGCCCGACATCGACCAGCGACAAAACACTCTGTGACAGTCTGTTGTCGGACGCTTGATACCCTACATGAGCGCCCACCCCCTCCCCCCCTTAAGAACACACCGCTTGTTTTCAGTGTTGACAAAGCCTTATCCCATTTCCAAGCGAGCAATAACGGTGCTGACAAATACCTGCAGCAGGTTGACCGCCGGCCAATGTTTATCACAGCAGGCAGCAGCCTTCTTTGATCGGTCACCAATGGCCAATCGCTGTGCGGCCTGTCAGCGACTCTCGAGGTGGTGCTGGCAGTGGGTGTTGTACCGCCGTCCCAGCCCCTGTCCTCTCCGCCAGTCAGTGTTTTACTACTGTCCTGCTCAGGTGTCATGCCCCTGCTACCTTTCCTGCTCCTGGCCCTCGGCTCCCTCCAAGCCCCACAGCTCCTGCCTCCTTGCTCCTTTTCAGCCCCCTCTGCTGCTGTCCCTCGTCTCTTCGGGTCAGCCAGTGGTGTACCGCCTCAACTGCTGCCCCTCGGCCCCAGTCGCTCAGCTCCTGACCAGTGACCACCGACTCCTCCCAAGTCCCCAAGCCGCTGACCCTCGGCTCCTCCTGGGCGCTACCCCTCGGCTCCTCCCAAGCTGCCCCTCGGTCCGGTGGTGCACGCCGGCACGCCCAGCCCCAATGGATGGCTGGCAGGGGAGCTGTTACCGACCGACGGCCCGTCCCACCGCGCGCTGTATGAATGCACGCCGACGCTGAGCGGGTCACTGGAACGGCAGGGCCCGCCCCTTCGCCTTTCCGGAGCACATCCCTCGGCCCACCAGAATCTTCGCCAGATGTGTGGTGGGCGACAGCTGAAAGTAAAATAGCGGCGGGGCGCGCGACGGTCAAGGAAACCATCATAAGTTCCAGTATATCATGGCAGTTAATTTAAAGGTAGTGTGCCACCTTTGAAAGATTTCCCATTTTATTTTTCCTAGGATAAGAAGCTTCTGTTTTTACCTAATATCGCAAAAAAATCAAAAATGGGCCTGGAATAGTGCCTTTTTCGCCTAAAAGTTTTTCGGTTTTTAGATATGTATAACAACTGTAGTGGGCTCACCTGCAAACAGGCGTCGGGCAACAATCGCGATTGCGGCGCACTTGTGACAATAAGCAAAGGTCATTATAGCGTTACGACCATACGACGTACGGGAATGAGTTATCAGCTGTCTAATCGTAGACAACACAATGTCGAGCCTTAAACTGTAAGCCCGTATTGGTATTGTTTCTTTTATTTGGCTGTCGAACATTATTTATGGTTTGAAATATGATTTTATGTAAAATAATTGATATGAAAAAGCCGTCTTATAAGTTATGACCCCATTTCACCACACGCAAGTGGCAGAAATGACAATGATCAGCTGACGCATTTTTCTTGGCCGAAGTCAGAGCGCGCGGCCCGACGCACCACGCGTATTTGGAAATTCCGACCTCGACGAGCATCAGAAGCCACCTAACAGGCGTGTTCGAAACCGCAGGAGATGATGATGAACGGGTTTATCGAAACTTGATTGGATGAGCATATCGGTAATAGCGATTTCAGTGTGTGCATTTATTGTTCATAGTGGTGTGAAATGTGGTTGGGGTACGACCGACAACCCGTCGGGGCGAATTTCGCACTGGGGTAGGGGAGAGTGGGGCAAAGCGGCCACCCTAACGCTTCTCACGATGCCAACGCTTGATTTTTAAACTTGGAAAGATTCTTTCTATACCAATGTGATCCCTATTAAGTTGCCTTTTATTTCAACTGCGTTTTATTTCCAAAGGCGTTCACATATGAAAGATATTGACAAAACTTTAAACCTATGCATATTGGCCACTTTGCCCCATACCCTGGGGCAAAGCGGCCACCGGCGTTTTCTCAAGTCCCGATATGAGAAACAAAATAGTTGCCTCGTGTACGACTAGGGTATTTGATGGTGATAAGGTTAAGCGAGGATGGATGCTTACTTTATCATCTTCCACCTGTAGGTAAACAAAGAAAGGATTTTCATGAAAATAAACATTTAATTGCATTATTTGGTAACTCATGCAACTGAAAAGTGGCCAAGATGAATGCATGACGACACATTTGAAGATCAATAATGTTTTTTATCCAGATGGAAGCAACTTATGGCCAATTGGGGGGTGGCCACTTTGCCCCGGCCACTTTGCCCCGCGCATACCGTCCGAGACAAAAATATTCCAGCTTAGCTATTGGTGGGGTAAAAGACATTAAAATTGGTAGAATACATGTACGATAACCATGCAATGCACGGACAAGAACGCTTATAAAAATTCCAAACGGTTGTGGAATAACATAACATTTAAAAATTGTAAACATAGTTGGTAACCTGGCAAGAAATGCTTTTCCGTGTTTCACAGAACAATGGTGATGGGCCTGAAACCCCGGTCTGGCTCATTCGAACGACCGTGAAGAGAAGCATAATTGGAAACCATAAATTTGAACTGACGCCAGCTATGAAGGGCTAAAACGATGGGTGGCCGCTTTGCCCCGGGTGGCCGCTTTGCCCCACTCTCCCCTACTCAAAATTTGAAGAATTTAAGACGTTTCCATGAGTTTTGAAGGTATGGATAAGTTCTAAAAATCCGGTTCTCCTTATCTGGGCCATTAACTCCATACGGTCCAAGAAAGCTGGCACACTACCTTTAACATAAAATTATGATGGGACAGCGTGATATTGACTGGGCGACGCTGTCGCATGTGCCTTTGAAAGTGTTTTGGAGAAAGTCACATGGCAATACAGTTATCAATTGAATAGTTGAGTTTTTTTTTTTACTCAGACGTTGCATTGATTTATCGTCGAAGCGAAAACGTGCCTCACATCTCCGCGGTTAGACTTTTTCACCTGATATTTCCATCACTTTGCCAGTGCCAAGCCATGGGCTTGGCATCAAAACATTCTGTGCGCTCTGTTCCACTGTCCAGTCATCATCGCAGTTTGTTGATCGAGTGGTTAACTCAAGGCCATATATAGGCCTTGAGTCACATTGACTGGGTTAACTATATCACATTGACTGGTTGGATGTGCGATCGATATGCTGAGCAGGAATTGTTGCATGCTGCTGTCATTTGTAGGAGTAACCAGAGAAGTTGTGGAACGCTTTGGTTTGGTTCTTGATGAGGAGATTGGTTATCGGAGAGTGTGATTAGGGACTGGCCTTTTCGGCGCGATTAGGCATTCGTCATTTGAGAGTGTGAAAGCGGGTTAGTAGGGCCGTCGCGGTCGACCGATCAGATATTGAGTGTCTGCTTTTGATGTCTTCACACACCACAGCCTATCCGATGGCATTGATAATTTGAAGAGAGATTCTCCCTATCATCCCCCTGATTTCCATTCCGTCCAGAATTTCTGGAGTGAAGTGGTTTGCGGTCTCTTCGGGACGCCTCAGGTAGCCGCTGGTCTCCGCCGAGTTCTCTCCGGTGTGTGGATGTTTATCGCGGCCACGCCGAGGCTGTGAACGCTCCGTCTTCCTTCGACTGGCCTGGGTTGCTCCATTCCCACCGGGGCGGCGGCGTCCCTGCAGACAGTTTCCGCGGACCGTTTCTGGAAATAGGCCGACAGAACTGCTCAGCGTCAGCGTACTCTATCGCCGGCGCGGAAAGAAGCGACCAACACTGCCGCGACGGCATCTTTTTCTGCCCTGAAAAGCGTCCAGGAAATGGATACGCCAAGTGCGTTTCCAGGCCGCTAACTATCGACTGTGCGGTCGCGCCACCTAAGTCCGCCTTTATGCAAATGTTCTGTTGACTCTGCAAACTAATACGGGACGGTCGAAAAACAGGCCGCTGACAAGACTGGGCGCTGTAGGACGTTGCGACGGGAGGGAGGGAGGATGGAATCCGACTAGTCTGTTCTGTTTCTCCCGGACACCCGTATAGGACGAGGTTGGAGTTAGCAATGTGAAGCGTGCACCTACTTCACACAGTAAGCAGGACACTGTCCATGCTCCTTAGTGACTAGTTACTTGTCTCTTCGGAAATCACACTGCGACAGTGTGGCACGTCAGTCGCTCTTACAGACAATCCACAGAGTTTTTTTTTTAGCAGGCGTGTCCCCGTTGTGCCTTCATTACTCTCCCCGTTGTATAACCAGCTGTTCTAAGGCCGGCCATATGTGCCCGGGCGCCGCGTCCCGAGGCAGCCTGTCGCGTTATTGAGTGCGCCACACTCTGGTCACTATTGACTCGCACCACTCGCCCAGACTGCCAAACCAATCTCGTTGGTTCGCTACGAAAACCTATGAACTGGGAGATTATTGTGTGAAAAACAGGGAAAGTGCCTACCTCTGAAGTCGCCTGAGTGGTGCGGCACCCCGGGTGGAGTGTTTTCTGCGGATATCATTGCTGAGGTTTTTTATTGCATGCAATGGTGCAGTAGAATTTAACGAGTTTGCTTTAGATTTGATAGGTTTACTCTGATCTAAGATGGAATATACTCAGGATACTGAACAGGACCTCTTACAGGCATAATGCTTTTGGTGCGGTCGGTTGACTTATATTTCATTGCTTTTCCAATCGCGGTGTCCTGTTTTTATCAGAAGACTGTCTCGAAACACTTGTCTCTGATGGCTTGTTGCCACTCGTGGATGAAGGAACAGGGACAAAACCGCTGACAACAATCCAGCTGATTGGCAAACTGACTGTAAGACTACTCGAACAGTGCGCTGTCACATGTCCATTGGGGCTAGTCTACTCGTAAGCCAAACATTCATTCTTCCACAACAGCAAGCCATAACTTAGTTTTGACTGAGTGTTGATGTGTGACAACATGATTTCGCTTTCGAAACAGCGAGCTATGGCTCATACGTTCAAACCAATGATTGGTTTATGTATGTACTCCATAGTTCATAGTTCACGATCGAAGTACACACAGAGTTTGTGCTTTATAGTACGGTTCGAGATAGTGCACTTACTGGACATGCCACTCTGGTGACCTTACGTCACAACTGTCGTCTCACCCAGTTGTTGATGACCATTCCTGAGAATCAACACGTCCAGCCCACATATGCATACCAGTGTTTGATTTACATGCATTAGTACTGATCTCAGGCAGCTTTTGCCAAATTGTCAGGGAACTCAGATTTGTTTTTCAATAGAAAAACACAATTCTAAAGAATAGTGTTTTAACTATTGACAACAAACCTTCGGTTATTTACGTCCACTAAACGCGCCTCTGTGCGCGACATCGTTTTACCTCTTGGGGGTCTGTGACAGGCGACCACTCCAGTGGCTTCCTGGGGACTCTATAGTACTTTTTGTAACTGAACATGTGAAAACCGATTCTGATGTCAGGTGATAATGGTGATTTACAACCCTGCTGGTTATGTCCGTCTACCATCCATTTTCGCGTTCTTTTCCTCTCCGATTTTATTAAGGTGCTTAGCTAAACTGTTTTTATAGCAGTTAATTATTAACCATTAGATTATAATTTAGATAATAGGTTATAATCATTAGCTTATACATAAACATGAATATATGGTTTATGTTGAGTATCCATGACAGATTGGATAATGATGTAAATAATAAACCAATTAATACAAATCAAATATATTCAAAATACACAAAGCTTTCGGCTTAAACAGCCTTGATCACTGTGAGTTGTGACAATGTATAATCGGTACAACACAAATATTCACAGTAACCGTCTAAGAATTCTTGAAAATAATGAATCGCGTGTTTCTTGTTTTACTAGCCAACTGCCGATTTTGCTGCCATCGATGACCAAGTAATGAATCCGTTTCTACTGTTGAATGTGTCCCGTGTGATAATATGAGCCGCTTCCAGGATCTTTCTCGTAGATTTCTTCATGTTCTTTTCTAATATTTTCGTATTTTCCCAATCAGGTAAGTGGTTGCATTGTTCTATGTGTAGCACTATCGCGTTTGAAGTACGATGGAATTTTACGTCGCTTTTATCGCTTTTTATCGCGTCGCTTTCGGCTGTTTAAGCCGAAAGCTTTGTGTATTTTGAATATATTTGATTTGTATTAATTGGTTTATTATTTACATCATTATCCAATATGGTTTATACATATATTCATGCGATCTATGGCTAATAACACGATATTGTAGTTCCTTCTGATTTTTATTCCTCTCTCATCTCCTTTTCACCACCTCTGTTTTCCCTTCCTTCCTCGCCACCTCTTCAGATCTGTGTTCTTCCGTCCCCATCACCTTTCACTGCCTTTCTCCCACAAACCCGGAGCACTGAGCAGTCTGACATCCACTGACCTCACCGTCACCCGACGTCACCCGACGTCACCGGCCTCTGACGTCACTCAGCGCCGTTCCCCTGCTCCGGAGACGCTGCCGCCGCGCCCGTCGACCTCGACGTTGACGAGTTGCCGACGGAGGGCGTCGGGCGCGACGGGCCAGACGAGCGCGGCCGTCTCCGCTGACGAGGCGGTATTCTCAGCGCGGCACGTGTCGCTCGGTGGTGTAGTATTGGATTTGGAACTTTTGTGGTCGGAAAGATCCGGGCTGGTTTGGTGGGCTGATATCGTGATGGTCTGTAGCCTTAGAGGAGGTGTTTTTTTTTGCGAGGGCTTGAAGTGGTGGTAGTTTGGTAGGTGGATGCATGCTGCTGGTTCTTGTTTGGAAATTAGAGAAATTATTTAAACCTTGTTGATTTTTTCAGAGACCAGCTGCTGATATTCAGTATCTCCTACATTTTTAGTTGGAATGGTATCGTGGTATGGTATTTATTTAATGCTTGGTAACTTCTATTTTCTGCATAGGTGCTCCATGCCTGGGGGACGCTATTATGTTGCCTCGATGTAATACTTAAGCGAAATAAACTTTGCTAATTTGTCGTTCACTTCAGCTACCTGAACTCTAGATAAGTGCAAAGTTTGTTCGGTTCTTGTAAAAATGTCTCAAAACGAAATGATCCGCCGGCTTAGCTAGCTGGAAACTTTGTGAAAGTTGAACCATCTGGAGTTTATGCTGGCTGCGTAAAGGCGAATCCGTGTGCGGCCTTACCACCATTTTCGTCCTTACGTGCTTGGTCATCCTCCGGAGGCGAGCGTCCACTCCGTTCACCTAGACGCCCGTGGCAGCGCGTTTTGTTACGATAGTTCATTATCCGGATGTTACCGAGGTGTGTCTCTCTGCTGCGGGGGACAGGTCACACCCAGCTCAGTGAGGTTCGGCATTTAGCATTGCCATGCTTCAACTATCCTCTAACATTGACGTGAGGTTCTAAGCCTCAGGCGTTTAGGCGAGCGTCTCGCCCCTGTTCGCATGGCCTCCCACCGATCGTCTAAGACCTTTTCGCACGAGCGCTATAAACACCGGCATGGTATCTGAGGGCGGGAAATGAGTTCCGGTAATATTTGGCGCATGTCGATCTTCGAAACTTGTCTAACGTACGGGCATGTACGGGTAAACATGGTCAGATGTTCGTCGGAGTGCCACCTTTTGAACTCGCTGGAAGGGCTGGTGGGTTGAACGGGGTAGTTGAGGTAAAATGACTGCCGTCTATGCAAGTGCAAATTCATAGGTCACATGGGAAAGTTTTTAGGGCGCACGGCCGTAACTCGCACTGAATAATGAAGTCGAATAAGAAAGATGCAAATTTCGCGTTTTGGCTTGGTTGCTAGATAAAGAACAAAAACGTATAGATGGGCATGGGCTATCAAAGAAGGCACTTCATGCATGTAAATGAGAAACTGTATGAGCTGACTTGCTTCTACCTAAGATCAGAAAATAGTGCATGCCATCGAAACAAATCACGGACTCGTGTTAGTGGGTTTTGTAATGCTTATTTGAGCCGTGACACGTGTGTCTGCTGAATTGCCGATGGCCTCACTATTCTGCCGTAGTATTTCAGCCTCGTAAACCTTCACAGGTCCCCTGACAATGTCCTGTCATCATTACTTTCTTCACTATTTTGTTATTTATTTCTTACTAAAAGTTTGCATTCAAAGCGTTTTCAGCGTTTGACTTGCCGATGCCACATATATCTTCATAATGCATAAAATTGCATCGGCTTTGCGTGAGGGCGGCTGATGGTCCATCTATCTCCGATATTTGTATGGATGGCGCACATCCGTCGTACGGCCCCCGCTCTGCGGTGTCTCGGCGCCGGCTAGCTAGCTCTGTAATCTGGCTGACGGGGACGGGCCTCGTCCCGCGGTTCGTCCGTCTGTCGCCGCCGGCGTCATATGCTGACTGGTGACGATATTCCCCGCCGCCCGGCGCGGACCGAAAATGGTCAAATTGAGACGCGACAAGAATGGAAAATGGACAGCTGGTGGGTGACGGAACGACACAAGGCGGCTTGGCTGGCCGTTTGAAGCAGCTGGGTCGTCTGAATTTCGTACGCATAGCAGTATTTTTGACAATGTCTGGCCAAATGACTTCTCTGCGAATGGTCATAGGGTCCAATTTCTATTGATCTTGGATTAAAATGCACTGCAAATGTAAGACCAGTACGAGATCATTGTTTGACAAACGATTTTTTTCGGAATGACTATATCCATGACACTTGTTGCCTGTTGATCAGATAAATGAAAGTAGTTTAGCCGGTCAGGAAAGCTGCATGTTGTATGCATTGAAATAGAGATAAGGGCTTTACATGGATAATGTAAAGTCCATCCATCCACATAAATGTTTTGCACGATGGAGAATATTTGCATGACATAATTTCAGATATTCGGGTGTCAAGTAGCCGTGTAAACTTGGTCAATGAAAATAGACTATCCTTCCGTGAAATCTGAATCCCCCGCCTATCCCCCGCCGCCACGGAAAAGCTGAGCCAATCGCTCGTGGTCACATATCGTATCGGTCCATGGCAAAAATGAAATTAGCCACGTTTGGATATTTCTAAGAGTCCGACCAGCGCGGTGGATCCATAGGTGGACCGACCTAGCAGTTAAGCAATCTTGGACCAACTGACGGACTGTACGACCAGCAGACCGACGGACCGACGGACCGATGGACCGACGAACTAATGGACCGACGGACCGATGGACCGACGAACCAATGGACCAGCGGACCGACGGATCGACGGACCGACCACCCAGGAGCCGGCCGTCGACGGTGGCCCTGAGTGTCGGCGCAGCCGGCGCCGTGCCATTACTTTGTTTTACAGCTGTGTTTATGTGGTCTGACGAGGCCGCGGCTATTACAGCCCCATGCAGTGCGGCGCAGTTTGGGAGGTGTTTGCGATGAAGCGGCCGCCTCTACCTCCAGGAATAGATTGATTTGTGGAGGTCGGTCGTCTCGTTAAGCATTCGCTGCTGGTCTGTGCTGACGTTCACTGGACGTATTTGCTATTTTATTTCTTTTCAGCGCAGCCTCGCTACATGGTTTCTTCCATTCAGTTTCGCTCCCTCTACGAAAACCGTACGGGAGGCTTTCATTCCTATCCAATTTTGTGCCTTTTGTAGCACAACCTGGAAAAAGAGCAAGGCATTTTTTGTGTTCGGGATGGTTCGTCTTTTATGGCTCTGGAGAAACCATTCATCGTATTCAATCCCTCCTCATCAGAGTCCCCCGTCCAGCTCTCTTCTTCAGCTTCGTCTTGTTGTGATCACTGTCTTAATCAGGTCGCGGCAGCGTCGACCGCCGAGGGTTCACGAAGGTCGACGCGCGTTCTCCGCTCGCTGGGACCTCAGCGAGCTGCAGGCGCGGATACAAGGGGGGCCATGGGGGTCATGGCCCCCCCTTGGCCGATTTTTTTTTCAAAAATAAAATAAAAAGTTAAAAAGTTAAAAAGCTGAAAAGGGGGCCTCCTGAAAATAAAGTGGCGGAAATCCGATGAGTTTTTTTTTTAACCTACCCACTTAGTTATTTCTTAGAAGACTAGCTGAGAAGACTTCTTTGTTAGAAGATTGGTAAAGCTTTTCATAACTTGGAGGTCTCTTATACTCACAGAGATGACCACTTTTACAGGGCCTCCTAACCTGCACAGAGGGCCTCCAAGCCTGCACAGATGTTGAGATGCTGCCTGAACAGCTAGATAAGCTCAATAGACGCAGTTTTTTTTTGGGGGGGGGCCAACAAGTGGGAAGATGGGGCCTCCAACAGGTGGGATTATGGGGGGGGGGCCTCCTGGTTTCTAATGGCCCCTCCCTTGGAGATTTTCTGGATCCGCCCCCTGGCGAGCTGTGTGACCGCGGCCCGTTTCCAACGCTCCCACCATCTCTCGATTCGCGCTGTCTGGGCCAATTTTCTGGCTGCCCTGACGTCTCCTCTGGCTGTGTGGGCGGGTGGGCGTCCATTGGTGACGACAGGCCGGTGTCGTGACCAAGCGGGGCGACCAGCCGTGGCCTCAGCCAGCTGTGCCATCGGTCGTCCGTATCTGTCGACTGGTGTTCCCAACCAGCCGTCTCCTGAACCAGCTATGTGACCATTCGTATCTTGAACCATCAATGTCCTTAACTAGCTTAGCCCTAACCGTTCCTGTTTCCTGGACCAGTTGTGAAACCATATTTGCCCCGAATCATCGTTGTCCTGAAGCACCCATGTCCTGAACCATCCGTATCCTTAACCACCGGTGCTTTGAACCATCCGTGTCCCTCATCAGTCGAGTAACCAGTCGTGTAACCATCCGTGTCCTCTCCCTTCCGTGTCGTCTCCCATCCGTGTCCTCTCCCATCCGTGCTGCCCAGTGGCCATTGGCGCCCGCCGGTCCCCTCCACGGCCGTCAAACTGAACCTCAGACCAGCCAATGTCTCTGTCCGGCTCTGCGGCAGACGGCAGTCCCAAGTGGCGGCGACAATTTGGAACCTCCCTCACTGTAGTGGCCGTCGGCCGGCCGAATTCGCGTGGGACTGCGGGCCGCGTCTGGCGCCGGCTCCGCCGCAGTGTTACGATTACTGCGGCAGACTGCTGGGAAGGCCAACCGGGTCACCGCCGTTTGGTCCATAAGGAAACGTGGTAGTTTTGTTACGAACTCTCAGGCTTATCCCTTCTGCCACATCATATTCTCTCTTTCATTCTCATCCTTTTTCAAGGTCCTGATATTTCCCCCGTTCCTTTCCAAAGGCTATCTGCAAAATGACCTCGCAGTCGGCGCGCCCCTAACCCCCCAGAGGCTATCGTTCACCCCCGTTTTCACTCCCGATTCTCCATGAACCGTATATAAGCTGTCCAATCCACCCACTCACAGACCCCACCCTGTCGCGGCGGACCCCTAGCGATCCATCCCTCGGCCGATCCTGCACCCCTATCACAGCACCCTGCACCCCGCCCCGCTCCGGTACCGGCCTGACCGCTCCGACAGATCACTCTGCGCTGTCGATACCTAGCCGTTACACGCGGCACATGAATCGCGACAGTCCCCGTGCCGGCGTAACGCTCACTGGGACGGGTGACGGCCGTTCGAGCGCTGCCGTCATCGTGAATATGCAGGGTGGGCCGATATTACCGCTGACATCGGGACTGACACAGACACAGGCTCTGCATATAGTCTGTTATACCCTGTCATGCATATCATCCTACCATATTGCTATTTCCATGCGCCCGCATGACAGCTGCCCCTCCCTGCCCGGCCAGTGTCGTGCCATTCCCTCCCCTTGCGCGGTCTCCCCGCCCGCCCGCCCGGAGCCGCCGGCGGCCGGCCGGCCACCTCGGCGCGGGTCAGGTGCGCCCCGGCCGTGACCGCCGCGTCGATAGCGACGCCTCGTCGGCTCCGACGCCGCCGCCCCGTCGGTGGCCGCCTCAGTCGTCGTCACGTGGCTGGTGGGGGCGCCGACGGTGTCGCTCGCGGCGGGACGCGGTGGTGTCGTGAGCGACGCGCGCGCGAACTGGTGACGAGTGGTGACAGGGTGTGGTGTGTGGGGATAGGGACGGGGTGGGGCGGGGTGGGAGGTTGGTGGGGTGGGGAGGTAGGTTCCCGATCCCGGCGGGGGTGGGTGGGGTAGGGTACCAGCTGGTGGCCCTCTCTGACCCCGTTCCGTGTCGACCGGTCACCGCCCCGGGTTACCACACGGCCGGCAGTGTTGGACGTTCCCAGAACCGATACGGGGGTCGATCGGCCGGCCGCCGGCCCGACCGGACCGTATCCCGGCCTCCCGCGGGACCCGGCTGCCGCTGCCGGCTACTCCTCGGGCGTGGCTCCGACTGCTCCCGGCGCTGCTGGGCTCAGCGCCGACCGAGCAGCAGCCGGCCGGGCGGGCGCCAACGGACTCGGACGCGCCTCGAAACTCCACGTTGCTGGAATGTTCTGGACGCCGGTAGCGCGGACTCCGGGAAATGAGAGGGTTTTTTCGATTTCTGTCGCTGGCTGGTCAGCTGGTGATCGGTGGCGCTCTGCCTTCGTCCTGTGTTCGACTATCGGTGGGTGGTTCAGTGTCGACATTTGGCGATGTTCTGGCAATGGTGGATGTTGCGGTGGCGGCGGACGACTGGTTCCAGCAGGCGTAGGTGGAACTCGGGGCTGTGACTGATTGAGACTGAGCCTATGACTGAGTGAGACGGAGTATGAGACTGGAAGGGAAAAGGAGACTCGAACGAAGATGGAAACGAAGCCCAGAGTTGAGGTTCAGACTGCCAGAAAGTCAAAGGTTGAGATGGAGACTGAGACACTGACGAAGTCGAGGTCGTGCTCGAAGGTTAAAAGGGAACGGTGGCAGACGGCGCTGAAGCCGGCGGCGGTGACGAACTTTGCTGCGCTGTCGCTGACTCATGGCTGCGTCTCCTGAACCGGTTGGCGGCAATGGCCTGGCCTGGTACGGCCGGCTGACTCATTGGCGGCGAATGGCCTCATCGGCGGCATACCCGGCGACCTCTTGGCATTGGATCGCTCTCTGCTGCGCCGCCGCTGTTTTCGTAAAAGTATCCGGCGATATTCTGGGGTAATTGCCAATGCAGCGCCGTTTTGGGGTTTATTGTCTTTGTACCTCTCAGAACGGAGTGTATTTTGCTGGCAGTTTGTTTTGTTCTGCTGGCAGAGTATGTCGGACCCGGTGACACCTCCGGGCTGGCTGATTCGATTCTGCCACCGGCTGGCCCGCAGCCGTATTTTCAGTCGAGGATTTACGAGGCAGCGTCTCATCTCTGAGTCGCCATGGCGCGCGAGTGCATCTCTGTGTTGAATGCGCGCCCCTTTGGAGCGGGATAATCTTGAAGCGTGCCCGAGTCGGGGACTGTCAGCGTGGGGAGAAGTGAGGCTACTACCATCGGGCGTCACCAGGCTCGCCTTTGGCCTAAATCCGCCACCGCCGCCCACCGCCCACCTCCCACCGCCCACCTCCCACCGCCCGCCGGGCCGGAAGGCGGTGACTACGGCAGTGTGACGTCACCACCAGCCACATCCTGCCTTTTATGGGGCCCACTTTCCGCCGGCGGCCGAACGGGCTGCCGGCATGGTTAGGCACTCAGCTGGTCGGCTATGGCGGCGGGGTTTAACGCTCACTCTGTCCAGAAATGTTGGCTTCAGATGGAAGGACGACTGAGTCCAGCACTCATCCAAAATGTTGACAGAGTCCAGCACTCATGTAGAAAGTTGACAGAGTTCAACATTCACCGAGAGTATCGGTTGAGTTCAGAACTCAGCGCATAGTTCAGCACTCAGCTAGGATGTCGACGGAGTTCGGTTCTCATCTGGTTCGTCGAGAAGAGTTGAGCCCTCAGCTGGCTTAGTACGGCGGCAGGCTTTGACCCTCATTTGGAAAGCGTTCATCGCTCCGCTCGTAGAGCGTAGCACTCAGGTGGGATGCCGGCAGCGTTAGCTCTCAACTGGCTGACATGTTGGCATAATTCATTAAGCGGCCGAGATCGTTTCTCAGCAGTGGTTAAGTATTCTGACTTGTGACTCCGTGCGCAGGCTGAACCTCTGGACGGCTAGGCGAGCTCAGAGGAACTCAATGCTGCCCGTTTGAGCTCAGCATAGTGGCCACTGAAGCGATCGGCAGTGCGTGCTGGCTATCGCAGCCTCCCTGGCCCTCGGCTCTCTGCAGACCGGGCAGACACTGGCGGTAGCAGCGCTCACAGCAGCACCGTCCACCACCGCTGTTGTGTCCGAATGGCGCCCTGTGTAAAAATACCCGCCTGGTGTCCGTCTGAAACCCTGATAAATGGCGACGACACTGCAACGTATGGCGAAACATTTGAATCCATTTCATGGAAAGTGGCACATAGCGGCTATTTCTCTTTCAAAGTGGGTCTGTGGGCTCCTAACGGCACTTTCGTGTTTTATGTTCTATTCCATAATTTCATTGGGAATGTCTTTGAAATGTTGGCTTTTATTGCCGTCAAGAATAACGCCATCTTGCTGCCATTGTCGAAACTACGCCTCCGCTTTCATCGCCATCACCATCACCGCCCTAAAAATGGCGGCCGAACGATGGAGCTCAGCTTTACATTATTTGATCGTAGCTTTTTAAAGTCACCGTCACCACCACCAGCCTGGTCAGCGCTGGTGGTGTCGCCCCGCCGCTGTATGGTCGCCGCAGTCGCAGCTTGTCCTGATTGCCGGCGGTCGCCGCTGTGTGACTTCAATTTGACCAGTCAGGGCGACTGTTTCAACCGAGACGGCTGCCGGACTGATGCTGGACTGATGCTGGACTGGCTGCTGGGCTGATGTCGAAGTGATGCGGAGCTGAACGCTGAGTTGTGCAGAGTTGATGGAGAACTGGTGGTGAGCTGATGCTATGCTGGTGCTTGATGGACACTGAACTGGCGCCGATATGAACGCTGAGCTGGCGCTGACTGGTGTCGCATTGGCTGAGCTGTTGCTGGACTAGAACGCACTATGAGATGGTGTCAATCAGACGCTTAGCTGGTGGAGTTCTCACAAGGCTGGTGCACAGCTGTTGCTGAACGGACACAATGGGTGCTGAGCTGGTGTCGAACCGGTACTATCCCGGGGTGCTGAGCCGGACACGATGCGTGGGCGGGTGCTGGGCGCCGTTGGGGATCGCGGAGGTGCCGGAGAGGGTGCCGGCCGGGGCCGACCGATGCGGCCGGCGGCACTAACCTCATTTGCTCTGATTGGTGCCGTCGGCGGCCGCGAGCCTGGCGCGCGTGAGCCGCCGGGCAGGCCGCGACGGCCACCTGCGCCACGACCCTGTGCCCAGGACTGGCGACCGTAGAGCTAGAGTTGTAGGCTGGTGGATAATGGTAGAGGATGGCGGATGCTGTGTGAGGTCGGTGGAGACTGGTGGGGGCTGGTGGAAACTGGTAGAGACTGACGGAGGCCGGTGGAGGTCGGAGGAGGTCAGGAGAGACTGGCGGATAGTGTTCCGGTGCCGCCGCTCGTAAAGGTGATAAGGTCAACTGCTGTGGAGAGATTGGGACGCCTATCGATTCTGACGTGCCTGCTGCGATGGCTTGAGGTGAAGATGACTGCTTTTCTGGACTGTTTGAGGCCCAGCATACACCGTCTGAAACTTAGAAACAGCATGCAATCATATCTAGGTCGAAGTCAGGTCATTTAGGTGTTTCTCAGCTGGTTTTTGTGGCTCGGAAGAAATTTGTTGTTTTGTTTGATAATGCTAGTTCCTGAAGGCTTGCGTGTGTTCTAATCCAGCAGAAGTCGGCGAGTTCGGTGTCTGTTTCGGTGTCGTGCATCCAACTTTGTATATTTTTGAGCTTTTTAGGGTTGTGACAACATCCATTATAACATGCCAACCCTGATCCGTGCGCCATTCTCTGTCACTTTATTGTCCTCATCACTGTCATTGGTGACGGTATATGCGTCATTTTGACACATGCCACTCCAGCACGCGGTGTGTGGTGTGTGGCGTATTACCCGCTGGCTGCGTCTATGTGACTCCGAGGCGGCCAGGCGTGGCCGGCTCGTCTCGCCGCGGTCGCCGGTCGCCGCCCACGGAGCCCCTCTCACCGCGCGTCATTAGTGTCCGATTGCCCTGCCTCCTCGGCAAACAACGCCGACGGCGCCGCGTCGTCTCCCGCCCCCTCCTCGGCCGCCTGTCTCCTCCTCCGCCGCCCGCCGTGCCACCGAGCCACCGAGCCGCCGCGGCCCAGAGAGCGTCGCGTGGTCATCTCCTGCCCGCTCTTCGGCCCGTGAAGCAGTAGCTGCGGCCGCCCAGCCACCGCTTCTTCCGCACCGCCGTGGCTTTGGCAGGCGTCACCGGCACGAGCAGTGGAAACGGGCACAGATATGGACAGTTAGACAGCGAATGGGACATTTCTTTGACACCTTTATCAGTATAACTTCGAAGCGAATGTCAACCTACCCACGGGCCACGACCACCTCCTCTGCCTTCAGCCACGCTCTCTCTTCTCTCTCTCTCTCTCTCTCTCTCTCTCTCTCTCTCTCTCTCTCTCTCTCTCTCTCTCTCTCTCTCTCCCCTCTCTCTCTCTCTCTCTGCCGTCGTGTCCGACGGTGTCTGTTTATCGTCACAGCTCGTTGGCCGGCCACCGCGGCCGGCCGGCCTTCCTCTGACCGTCGCCGCCGACAGGCCGCCGACGACAAACGCCCGTTTTTACGCCGACACTAGTCTGTTGACTGAACGGCTGGATCAGCCGCTCCGGCCGCCGGCTAAGACCGATCGCTGGCCCACGCCGAGCTGTCTGTACGACGGTGCGCCCTTGGCAGGCTGTGGGTTTTGGCCGAGACGGCATGGCGCGGCGGTTCGAAGGGACCGACAGGCCGGCCCATAACGTCGTCATGTGTTGGCTCCATCGACGGCCGTGTCGGTCCACAATAAGCGCTGCTGCTGCTGCTGCGTCGCTGTCGTTGCGTCGTGGCCAACATCGTCTTACGTAGACCAGACGGCGACCAGACGTCGCCAGGCGCCGGGGTGGCGGCGCTGGCGGCGATGGCTAAGAGAAGATAGGGTGCTGTGGTGCCACGGTGTCTGGTGATGGTTCACGAAAACATTCTGCATAGATATGTCCTCTGATATGACTCTGACTTATGGGAAACCTTATCCAGGCTTGTTTGCATTTGTCCGGCTCGGTCTACAATGATGGTCCCGGCTCACAGATACTGGCCGTAGTTCCTCCGCAGAGCCACGCTGGCACGCTAATCCTGATCGCTCGCGCTGTTGGGCGGCGCCGGCGGCGGCTCACAGCAGGGGCGGTCAGCCGGCCCGTTTGGATTCCGGCGGCGGCTTCCGCTCACCAATCTGCCGAAATCCGGCGGACGGCGCGCCGCTTTGTCGGCAGTCGGGGGAGATATATCCCCGACGGGACGGCTTTTGTGACCGGTGGGCAGACCCCGTCTGCGCCACAGCGGTGGTTAGCACCCTAGACAGTCGCTGACGACCTCAAGGAGGTCTTCTCTTTGCGGCTCTGCGGCCGGCATGGCACGCTCGCGGCGGCCCGCACGCACTCTCAGCGCCGATAGCTCGACAACGACAGCATCGGTTTGGACGATGGTCGTCGGCCGGGCCGTCTCGCCCGCCGCTGGGCCGTCGCTCGTCGGGCCGGCCCACGTGCACATTAGGGGCGCCGCCGGCTCAGTATCGTTTCGGTGGCCGGCGATAGTAGCGCTATTCGCCTGCACTGAAACGGCTTTACAGCCGACCAAACTGCGTATCCAGAAGGATTGGAGCCGTTTCGTCCTCACTGGTCGCTGGTCGTCCTCTGCGCTCTGCTTAAAGGGACCCTCCCACCTTCAAAAAAGTTAATGAATTGGCATGAAAGTGATGTCGCTCGGTTCAGAAAGAGAAAAAATGAATATCTACCAAATTTCATCGAAAAATAATCACCGGTTTTCAAGATATTAGACTTTCACTTTTGTTTACTTTTTGGGATCTCCGCTGTTTCTAGCGACTTTATTTTAGAAGTGCGGCGTTTGCGGCAGTTGTTGCGCGCAAATAGCATATACCACCGCGTGCTACAAAACGTTTTAGTCAAACATTTAAAAATCGTTAGATCTCCGCTGACGTCACAAATTCTAAGGGGGCATACCAATGCATTAGCCCCTTAGAATCCGAAAACTGCAAGTTTGAAATTCCATATCTCCGAATTAAAGCATTTTTCGATGTTGTGAATGCCCAAACCGGTATTTTCAGGCCATGGCCACCAATTTGGCTATCTCAACTCAAAACTAATGTTAAGGTGGGAGTGTCCCTTTAATGCTCGCTGGGAGGGCTTCTTTCCTTTGGAAATGTTCCGTACGAATGGGAAGAGGACGCGGTTTGGCCCGAGTGTCGGCCGTTTTCCGGTACTTTCGTTCCTGCAGGGAGGTTCTGCGTGAGCACTGGCCGCTGGTATTGTTCTGTCGATTCGGCGGAAACCGATGAGTGATGTGCGCCGCGGTCATTATGTAAATGGCTATTACGGAAACAATGTCTGCGCCCGCGGCGCGCGGCTGTTGTTGGCGATGCATATCGTTATGAAGATGGAGCCCGGAGTGGTGACCTGACGGACGAGGCCGAGACTGGTGACCTGACGGACGAGGCCGAGACTGCTGACCTGGGGGCCGGGGGGAGTAGTTATTGGTGACCTGGGGGCTGGGGAAGTGGTTATAGATGACTTGAGAGCAGGGGGAGTGATTGTTGGTGATCGAGGGCTGGGGTAGTGGTTAACGGTGACCTGAGGGCTTGGAAGTAGTTACTCGTGACCTGTGGGTTGAGAAGTAGTGACGGATCCTGTGAGGACTGCGGAGTAGCTATTGGTGGCCTGATGACTGGGGAAGCAGTGATGGTGACCTGGGGGCAGCCCGGAGAAGTGATGGTGACTTCGGGGTCCCGGGATGTCATTATTGGTGACCTAGGAAACTGGCGTACCGGGCTAGACCGTGTGGAGTCGGGTCTGGGTCGGTAGGATGGGTCAGGGTCTGTGAATTTGGTGGATTATTTTGGTCTGGAGTGGGTGGATTATTTAGGGTCCGGCAGGGTCAGACCGAGTCTGCCCGGCTGGTGACATTGGGTCGGTTGGGAGCGGCGGGGTGTCAATGGGTCGGTCCGTCTCGTTTGGTGGGCTGTGGTTCGGCGGCGGGGAGGGGGGACGGAGAGTGATCGGGGGGGGGGTCGTTGCTCCGATCCCATTCGCGCCGGTCGCCCAGTGGCCCACCGAATGGGATTGGCTCAAGCGTATCAGCACCGTTTCATCAGGGCCGAATCCCATCTTGGGAAGCGATGTCGCCGCTGGTCGCGCCGCGGCCGCCCTGAAGTGAGCCGACGCCTATCGACCGCGGCCGGCAGCACCTGAGCAGCAGCGGAGACGACCGGCCGCCGCCGCGGGCCGACACTCGCCCGCTGGGGCAGCGGCGCGCCGACCGGCCGCCGCCGGCCTCATGGCCTGGGGCTACTGGAGCACGTTCTCTCTGCGACCGCGACTGGATGGCAGCGGTCAGCCGCCGGCGCGGCCCGGTAACGGCTACCTGCCCAACAGCGGCGGCGGCGCGGCGGCCGCCGGCTGTCCGCTGGAGGCCGGCTGCGGCTGCCAGTGTCAGTGTCAGCTGTCGCCCGAGCCGGCGCCGCGGACCGGGTGCCGACCGCGCGGCGCGCCGCTGCCGCCGCCGCCGGCCTCGCAGTCGTCGGGCCGCCTGTGCTGTCCGCCGCCGCCGGTGTCGGAACGAACCTGCTGCGGCCCCGGAGCGCCGCTGGTGCCGCCCGATAGACAGTCGTGCTGCGGACTCAGTGAACCGGAGCGGGCGCCGGCCTGCTGCGGGCCCGCCGAGCTGGAGCGGCCGCCCTGCTGCGGACCCGCCGAGCCGGAGCGGCCTGCCTGCTGCGCGCCTCCCGCAGCCCCGGAGAGACAGTGCTTCGAGCGGCCGCGCGCGCTGCCTCCGCCGCCGCCGCCGCGCCTGCTGCCGGCCCGCTCTGTGGGTGAGGAGGGCACGCTGCACCTTTACCAGAGCCGGCTGGATAATGCCGGTCCCCCGCCGCCGCCCGGCGCCCTGTACCCGGGCCGGTCGGCGCCCGTGGCGGCGGCAGCCGCGGCGGCCGGTGTGGCGGCAGCGGCGGCGGCGGCGGCCGGGGCGGGGGCGGGGGCGGCAGAGGACGGACCGAGTCGTGTGTGGGTTCAGCAGCGGCGGCCGCCGCCGGCAGACGCCCACGGTCAGCAACCCGGCCATCTCGCGGCGGCGCGGCCAGGTACTGAGAGGAGCGACCCCGACCGCAGCGCCTCTGGCGGCAGGTCGGCCAACCAGTCGCAGGGCTGACGATGTGCGTCGCGGTCAGTTATCAATTCATTTATTGGTTTGAATGGCTCAATCTGCAATGTCACCCTCCCATTTTTAACTCAGAAGCGCAGCATTCTGGACCAAACCGTTCTATTTGCTCTGTTAGTAGCTAGTTCCGTCCCTGTAGATCCCTTTCTCTTCACCCTTGCATTTTCTTCCCCTTTCGGCTACAGTTAATGCCTTTAACCTCTGTGTAAATATGTGCTCAGTTTTTTAACCCTCTTATCACAGATACTCTTCTAACCCTTCTTTTAAACGACCCATGCGTTATTTGGCTCGATAACTGAAAACAATGTCGAAAACAGGAGATATTGGTTGCAACTTGTTTCAAGTCCCTTGAGTGGTTCTTCTACCCTATTTCTCGACAAAGTGCAGACAGGATTGCCTTTCCTTTTTTACTTGTCTCTCGCTTGGCGTCGTTTGGAGACGAATGTAGTCGATTCCGTCATCAGTCATTTGGCCCACTACCCAGCCATTTTGGAGTAATTGTCTACAAGTTTCCGTCCATCTAGCCCAGCATTATGTTGTAATGGCCTTACCCGATGTAACAATACCAGCATGCAAGTAATAGATGGCCTGCTGTCGGCTTCACAACCAGCTGACATGAGTTACCGTGCTCCTTTCACTGCTATTGCACAGCGAACGATGTTCCTTAGATAATGCATGTTATGTGATGTGTGATACATTATGAACGTTGCACAATGTTCATAAAAGGATGGCCGATGGCGGAGTGCCACCCCGGTTTGGCGCGGATCGCAGTGTTGTCTCTACCCGGACTGCATCCAATCAAGGATGTTGGCCTGTAAACAAAGCCGGGACCTGTAAATTCGCCCCAATTCCTCTCAGTTCATCCCCGATCTGCATACGACGCGCTCGTTCAGTGGCGTATCCAGGATCTTGAAAAGGGGGAGGCCAAACCTGCTCAAGGGGCCCCACCCTTACCTTAGGGGCCCCAGTAGTGGCGTACTTAACCCACGCCCAGGTGCGGTTCTTTGCCACTTTCACCATGTAGGTAAGGGAGCCTTTTTTGGCACATTCGGCAATCAAAAAAAGAAAAAAAAAACGTGAAAAAGCCATCGATATCGATAGCTCTGTATGTAGTGTACAATTTATTTCAGCAGTAGGCATACAGTTTTTTTTTTGCTTTAGTCGTCGCCGGGACCACTAAAGATTATCAAAAGCAAAATGTTTTGTCATTTTTTTGCGATTGTACCTAATATTTTTCAAAGCGAAGATGTTAATCTCTTAGTGTCTTGGGCTGGTGCCTGGTTGAGGGCTGATACCCTTAACTTTAGAAGGGCCCGACTCGGGTTGAGCTCTGATCTAGACTCTGATGGCTCTATGTCGCCCACATTGGCCTCACTTCGACCTCTGAAGGCTCATTCTGGCCTCTGAAAGCCCCACACCGGCAACAGAGTGAACCACGCTGGCCTCCGGGCCCCATAATGGCCTCAGGAGACCCATGCTATGGCTGACCTCATAGGTCCCCCCCCCCGCTGGTTCTTGGGAGTCTTATAGTCAATCTGACGACCCTATGTCGCCTTCGAACCCACGCCGGTCTCTAGAAGCCTATGATGCCCCAGCTGAGGGTCTCACGCCGGCCTTTAAGGGCCACTCCTACCTCAGGGGACCCAAACATGCATAAGATCTGAAAAGTTGCTGCCGAGGCCCTCGAGGTGGCCTCTATTGGCCCGATGCCAGCCCACACTGGTCTTAGAAGGCCCCACACTGGCCTTAGAAGACCCCAAAATGGCCTTAGAGGGCCCCACGCTGGCCTTAGAGGGCTGAGCGCTGGCTCCTTAGGGCTCTATACCAGCGTCAAAGGATCCCACGCTCGAGTTAAGCTTCTTTATGGCCGCCAAAGCGACCTCTGAGGGCCCACGCTAGCCTCTGGGGCCTTGGCCTCTGAGGAAATGACATTTTAAGATAGTTTGACGCAGTTTGACTTTATTTATGCTTGGGCCAGTACTTTGGATGAGGCCCTGAAGGTCGTTTCTCTTGGGACACTCAAGCAGGCACGTACTCTGGATTTCGCCCAATGCAATGCCTGCTCTCAAAGGGGCCCACGGGTCACCCGGATGCCGCTGTCAACCCAGGCAGGGGCGTATCCAGAGCCTTTCGATGAGGGGATTGGGCACAGTGGGCCCGGTCCCCCCTTGCAGACGGGCCTCTGTGTCCGTCTGGCTGTCTAAGCCCTGAGAAAATGTGCTTGAGAAGTATGCATGAAATGCACGGTATTTTATGAGGAAGTGAAGCGAGCGAGCGCCTCAGAGTCACCTGTGTTAGTCCCTCAGAGGTGTCGGTGAAAGGCCGTCAGATGCGCTGGTGTGGGGTCCTCGCAGGCGCCGTTGTGAGGGCCTTAGGGCTTAGAGACACTGGTGGGGGCCATCACTTAGGCGTTATCATTGAATCCGAGTGATCACGGGCCGTTCAGGTAACCAGGGGCCTCTCAGGTGACCAGGGGCCTTTCAATTGAGATTGACCAGGGCCTTTCAATTGACCAGGGGTCTTTCAATTGACCAAGGGCCCACCAGGGGACCAGGGGACCCTCTGATAACCAGGGGACGGTTATACCAGGGGTTCTACGGGTAACTAAGGGCCTTTTATGTGACTGCAGGGGCCCTTCATATAACCAGGTACTCCCGGGTAAACATGGGCCCTTCAGGTGACCAGGGTTTCTTCAGATCACTGGCCAGGGGTCACCCAGGGGATCAGGGGTCCCAGGTAGCTAGGGGCCCCTTAGATAACTAGGGGCCCCTCAGGTAACCAGGGGTCCCTCAGATAACCAGGGGCCCTCATATTCCAAGAGGCCCCACTGGTAACCAGGGGCCTCTCAGATAATCAGGGACTCTCAGGCAACCACGGGCCCCTTAGGTAATCAGGGGCCCGTCAGGTAAGCAGGGGCCCCTCAGAAAACCATAGGCCCCTCAGGTAACCATGGCCCCTCAGATAACCAGGGCCCCTAAGGTAACCAGGGCCCCCGTAGCCAGGGGCCCCTCAGGTAACCAGGAGTCCTTCAGATAACCAGGGACCAATCAGGTAACCAGGGCCCCCTCAGATAACCAGGGGCTCCTCAGATAACCAGGGGCCCCTCAGATAACCATGAACCCCTCAGATAACCAGGGGCCACTCAGGTAACCAGGGGCCCCTCAGATAACCAGGGACCCCTCAGGTGATCAAGGGGGACCCTCAGGTAACCAGGGCGCCTCTCAGGGCCCCCATGGCCCCCTTGGGTACGTTACTGCACTCAAGTAGCCCAAAGGGCCCACTTGCATGTTTGATGCCAAAGGGGGAGGCCATGGCCTCTTGGCCTCCCCCCTGGATACGCCACTGCGCTCGTTCTCCAGTTCATTCAGAGGAGAGGTGGATCGGCGGGCGTCCCGGCCGCTGTCGGCGGAACCCGTAACTCGCGGTCGGCGGGCGGCCCCGATCCGTCACAACCTTAGCGGGATTAGCGGGCCGGCGGACGGGCGGCGGCCGCTGCCAGCCGGCCCGCTAATGCCCAGTTTGTGCCATCGGTGCCGGTTTTACGCTGACGGGAGCACAAAGGTGGCAGCGCGCGCGGCCCGCCTGCCAAGCCGTGCCGCTGCCAAACGGCCGGCCGTCACGTGAGATCAGCCGCCGGCCCGGAACCGGCTGGGTTATGGGGCAAATGACGGGGAAGCGGCCGGCGAGAGCATGGGTAGACGCTGGCGGATGAATTGCCGCGGCGTCTGGCGAGGTCACCTCTCCTGGGAAGGCCCGACTCGCCTCATCCGTCCGTCTGGGGGAGATTGTGTTTCATCTGGGCAAGTGATTGCCCTGGGATGAACTCTATTGTATTATTTCTCGGGTGATTGGCTGTGACAACCATAGAGGATCTGTGACAAGAGACCATGCATATTAATGCATTATATATTTCCGGGATGATGGAGGACTCTCAGGAGTCTGGTTGATCTTGCGAGGCTGAAGAACTTCGTAGACCCGCCGCTAGATGGCAGTAGCGTACGACGCCTGCTAGGGTATGCTGTGCCGCAGAGCCTCTTCAGAATCTCCCGGTCCCGCGTTCAGAAGGATCGTGTCGCAGCTTTGTTAGCGTCTCATTGAGCCTTCGACTTTCAGAATTCTTGACCCCCAGAGGAGGACTTTATAAAATAGATATTTATTCCTCTATCAGCCTTCAATCTGTTTTGAAAATCCGCTTGACGGAGTTGATTGCTTGTTTAAAAACCACTATTAAATCGGTCATTTGAGACCGAGCCCCCGTTCACAGCTCTGGGCTTATTTAGTCACCTCGATGGTGGTTTGGTTTATGTGGAGGCCAGCGAAGCCACGACTTGACGTGAGTCGCTTCCCCCGCGGCTGCTAGCCACCCTGTTTGAAACGGAAGCCTTGTCGTAATCAACAGCAACGATAGTGTGGCCACATCCCGGCTTTGATCCGCTGGAGTGAGGTTATCGAGTTGTTGGGGTGGGGAAATTCCGGCTTTTTAATAAGGAATGTTAATTGTCGCCTGGTATGATGAAAGGGTAAAATGCCTTGCAATATTTTTCGGATTTCATTTAGCTCAAAACAAGGGCATGGGGGTTTGCTGTCTTCATGACGTTAATTCGAGGAAGTGTTTCGCACTCTTGTAATGGTTCAGTTTTTGTGTTTGTTTTTATATTTTGTTTTGTGTGTCATTTCGATGAAATCGTAAAAAAGTTACTTGTCCTTACTAAGCTATTCGCAATGTTTTACAGTCTCGTTTACGGATGCACCTGTCAGTGTTTGCTTAGTAGTCCTATGTTCTTGATGTCGCGACCTTTGGCGCTGGGCCAGCCTGTTATCAGCTGTTGATGGCCCCACTTCGGTGTGTTGCTGCGCTGCAGCTGCCCCTCTGTTTGCCCACGGCTATGGTATTTACACGCCGCCTCACCATAGATCAAGTCCGACTGATGAGGCTCAGACAGCAGTGATTGCAGATCCTTGTCGAAGCAGCGGTCATCCAGCCTTCAGGTCTCTAGCGGTCGTGCGTATTTGATATCATATTTACAGAATGTTTCTTACGTGGCCACTATACTTCTTTTGTATTGCACTGGGATTAGGTCTTCGGTGCCGTTGTCACCCATAGCTAAGATCTTTGACAGCTTTCTTGTCCTGCTCTCCATCTTCTCTGATTTAGCGACATGAATTTTGGAGTTGTTGCACAATACGTGTTGCATGTTGGCCATTACAGACATAATCTTACATGACCTGGTGTGACCTTTTTGATCCTGGATTATAGCGCTTTTCTGATGTAAAACCTTTTTCCTTTCGAATGCAACGAGTTTTACTTTTTCCCAGCCTTCTGACTTGGAATTCTGACCCGCCTTTCTCTTCCCTCCTTCTCCCTCTCCCACCCCCCCCTCTCTCTCTCTCTCTCTCTCTCTCTCTCTCTCTCTCTCTCTCTCTCTTCCTCTCTCTTCATCCCAGCTCTCTGCTGCGATCTGAACTTCCTGACAGAGACGGCTGCCGACCTCAGCTCTCCGACACACATCCGCTGAGTCCGACTTCCGGACCCGCCTCTTCCGCGTCCTCCGCCTCTATTCTTCTCGAACTTGCCTCTTTATTCCGTGACATCGTCTCCCGCCCCGCCCAACAGACCGTCCTGACTCGACCTCGGCTCAAAGGAGGGTCCTGATTTCTGTGGTTCAACTTTGATTTCCGCTCTTGGCCACGAGGAGAATCCTGTGCTCTAATTCTTCTCCCATGTGGCGGTCGGAACATTTTCCGCGGTCCCCGACTTTCATAGTGATATTTATGCGTCTGTTTGCTTTTTAGGACTAGATTTCGAGGACTGGGACTATCTTGAATGAGGTGAAATCTTGAAAATATTGATAGCGTTCGCAGTTCACGACTCTTTGTAGTCCATGACTCAGAATATACACTCAATGCAGTTCATGATCAGGAATTGTCGGAGGATCCTTGTCCTGACTCAGCTGCTGATGATCTCCGTTGCGTCTGAAGACCCCAGTCATCAGATCATGCTTTTCATGTTTCATAGTCTGGTTCATGACTCAAATTCCGCAACTCACGACGCGGGTCTGCAGTTTACGACTCGCGTTCCGTGATTCTCCAGTCGAGGCACGCAGCCATGCATTCCGCCTGCCGACCCGCCGCTGCTGTATGCACGGCGAGTCATCCGATTATTCCGCTGGACTGGCCGGTATTTGACCTAGTTGGGGGCTGGGCCGGTCTGAGGTGATCAAACGCCTTCCCCGAGCGTTGATTAGTTGCGTACTGTGGGGACTTGTTCGGGCTGGCAGCGCAAGTGGGTAGAGATCAGCGCTGAGGCTGAGGTCTATGTGCGCTGTGAATGTTTGTTGTGGCTTACCATTATGTCAGATCATAGACCTCTGTATACAGAGGTCTATGGTCAGATTTAATCATTCGATGCTTATTTTACTTTGCCTTGAAGCATCAGTCGTCACTGATTCTTCCTCTAACAAAACGTAGCAAATGTGAGAAACAGAGTTTTTCATCCATTTGGCATCCATTTGGCTCCGTTTTGGCAAGCTACCCCCGCTCGGCCTGCCCGTGCTACCCGTGCCGCTCTCCGGGTGTGTTTTCTGGTCAGCCGTTTGTCGCGTGCCGATGCCCGCGATAACCATCCACCGGTGCTGACACACGACTGCCTCTCGTCTCTGACCGTCCGCCGCCGTGCCGCGGCTCGGCGTCCAGTGCGCCTCTGTCCTCTGACAATATCCGGACGTACCGAGCGGCCGCCGGCGCCGCGCCGAGCCGCTTGGTAAGCCGGCTCCGGTCAATGGGCCGTCCTGTCGCACAGCGCCGCCGCGCCGCCGGGCGCCGAGCGGCCGCTCAGCACAGCGCCCGGCCGCTCTGCATGCCGAGCACGTCCGCCGACCTGCAGCGAGCGGCTGCCGTACCGGGCCGGGTAGAGCCCAGCTGTACCGGGCCGGGCAGAGGCACAGCCGACCTGCAGGGAGGCGGCGGCTGTACTGGGCCGAGCAGAGCAGAGACACAGCCGACCTAAATCTAAACCTGCAGACCTAGACTAGAATCTAGACCTGCAGGGAGCGGCGGGCCGGGCAGTCTAGAAGAGGTGGGCCGGGCAGAGTCGGGATATACCGGACCGGAGCAGAGGCTAGGAGAGCCGTGGCTGTACCGAGTCGGGGCAGCCGCGGAGGCGGCCGCAGAAGAATCGCCGGGCTGTACCGGGTCTGTTCAGGTACCGAAATAGCTGACCTAAGGCAGTCAATAGGTATAACCAATGGCACAATGACATAAAGGTGTATGTCTTGGCATCTGTGGCTGTTGTCACCCATACCCGTGTCATGACATAGATTCGGACAAGTTTGTGTTCGGCGCCTGTACCTGCCGAAGTTTTAGACTTCTCTCCATTGAACTCATATCGCCTCCACCAGCCGTCCGCATTAACGATCGTCCTCCGTATGCCAGGCTTGTTACCGCGAAGAAAGCGCATCATTGCGGCGTTCAGGCGCGGCGGAACATTTCCGTGCCGGCGACGGGGAAGAAGGGCTGTCGGGGCACCTTTCCGCTTTGCGTCCCGGTGCCGGGGCGGCCTTTGTTCCAGACCGGAACCGTGACCCGCGCTCCAGCGCGCCCAGCCACCGTCTGACTGGCTGAGATGAAAGAATGGTGAGAACCCACTTAATGTGCACGCTATCGCCATTAAATGGTAGGTGGAAATTGGAATAATATCAAAGTATCAGAGTGCATGGGGACGGAGCAACATCAAAGGATCAGAACGATTCAAAGCGACTGAGTGCTCTTTCCAAGTCTCTCGGTATATTTTTTCATAATATGCTCAGTTGAATTATTATCGCAATTACTTAGTTTACATTCGCCCTTCTTTGGGCTGGATTTTTCCGCTCCTTCCCAGTGCTGCCGCCGCGGTGAACTCAACTATTGATACGTTCGCCGATTGGAGTAACGGCTGCGGTCGGGTCGGAACGCCCCATCCCGGGATCGTGTCTGACGTGACGTGGGCTGTGTCGGAAACGACACCGGCCGCCGCACGATTGGCCTGATTCGGTTACCGTCTCCATCCGCCGTCTCATCATTTCTTTATCTGTTCAATATGGGGGAGCGTCATGCCAGTGTCCCGGGCTGGCACGCCGCGGACCTGCCGCCCGGAATCGGGACGATGCCGCGTATTGGGTGATGCAAGAGTTATGCCGCAGTGCTTTTCTCGTTGGGAGTGCTCTGCATTCTGTGTGTGCGGAACGTATGACTGAACGGTTCTTAGTGTTCTGCACGTTATTCTGGACATCACTGATCACTGTCTGCCATGTAATTGGTAAAAGGGTCTGCTTCGCTATATTACAGTTGTCATCCGGGTTGAGAAGAGGCGTATTGTTCGGTTCGCGGGCGCTGAAAAGAGTCGGACGGGAGCAGATGAGAAGCGGCTGCCGCCTGCCTGGAATACCGGGTCACCATTTAGTGTGACGCGTGTGTGTCTCCGGTAGAGAGATTATCGTCTGTGAATTGGCGCCTGCTAGTGTAAAGAGGGATGAGGCTGATGGATTCTTCATCCAAAGCGCTTGTCATATGTCGAGATTAAGTTATCAATTAAGTTTTGTCAATAGAGCAGCTAACAAGTTATGATATTACAGGTGTTGAGACAATTTTCAGCACCTCTCATATTTTTTATGCATACTCGTATTTTGCCTTTCCAAGTTTCCACTGTGAGTGTGCTTACATTAGATTTACCATAGCTTAACGAAATTAAAAACACTGGCTGTCCTTGAGCTCAGCTTCAGGCTGAACGGAGCTGACGAATATAGGTAACTATGGCCTGTTTGTCGGTCTCGGTATTAAGTAAAATTGACCCTGTGTCGAAGGCACGGTCGACCTGGATCCGTGGCGTGCGCGAGTGACGTTACCCGAGCCTCGTCTTGCCCTCTAAATTATGCATAGGCTGCGATGACACCGCTGGAAAAAGTACGGATTCTAAAGCTAAAAACAAGTGCAGTTGAAAAACTGGAGGTCTTTACTATTCAGCAACATCAAATGTGCAAGTGAATGTGCTTGTGCATGCGTAGACTGTTTGCTTGATTTCCTGAACACTCTTGCTAGCTCCTTGCCGACTGCTGAAGGATTTTCATTCGAAATTAACACCTTGAGCATGATCATCATTTTTGTGCTAAAGTTACCTATACCATTCGTGTTAACTAATATACGTCTGTTCAGTATATATTAATTTTTCCTATTGCATTTTTCCGTAATGCATTTTCGTAATTGCTTCCAAGTTCAACGCGAGGCCGAGGATATATAAGGCCACTAAAAAAAGTTAGTTTCTGCTTTCTTCGGTAACAGCGACAGTGTGTGTAATTTTATCCGTAACGAATCTCTGTGTTATGTTATTCTCCAATACCATCGCCGTTTGTCATGGGTGCCGATTCGATTGTCGGACGCGGTGGTTCTATCTCGGATGTCTATCACAGCAATTTCTCCGCCAATAACGCCGATACTGTCTCGGGCGCCTAGGGGCACGGTCGGTGTCCTCCGGGTGTCTGGGGGTACGATCGGTGTCCTGCGGGTGTCTGAGGGTGCAGTCGGTGCCCTCCGGGTGTCTGAGGGTGCGGTCGGTGTCCTCCGGGTGTCTGAGGGTGCGGTCGGTGCCCTCCGGGTGTCTGAGAGTGTTCTGGGCGTCTGCCGGGTGCCTGAGGGTGCGAGCGGCATCTGCTGGGTGCCGAAGTGATTAGAAACAGACACCCGCCGAACAGGCTATATTGAGTGGTTGATGCCGGATGATGGGAACGAGTGTAGCAAGAGCAAAGGCTCACCTTCACAGCCATTTGGTCAGGCTGGGTCAGGTCGACTAATTACGTGGTGGGGTAGATTGATACGATGGTGCATTTTGGACTAAAGAATTGTAGCTGACTAGACTTTGCATTTAAAGCCTGTCTCATATGCTCCGCGTAGTTCAATGATATTGCGCATTTTACACGCTTGGGGGTACATTTATCTTGTCTATTGCATTTTTATCGGGACTTGAACTAAATTATGCGTGATAGCAGTACCTGAGGTAAATACGTTGCCTTATTATCTTGCAAAACTTTTGTTAAGCGCGGCAGGGGAAATCCGCTGGCTTGCAAAGAAGGGACATTTTCAGTGGTCGACTGAGCACACTATGATGAAATATACTGGGATCGCCGACCCTAACATGATACGTTCCCGTGGCTGGGCGAATGGTGCTAAATGGGCCGTGGCGTACACTCGATTATCCGTGAAATGTTCCTTGATGAACCGGGTCGTTGTTAAAGATAGACGGGACGCGGTCATAAGAAATGATAACCCATAGTAAATACTAACTAGCGGTATTTAAAAAGATTTCGTTGTGCTAATCAACTACCTAACACTAGGATTTGAAAATCGTCATGTTTCATATAAAGATGCTTGCATTCATCACTCATGATATTGAATATATAACCAATACATGCGTAATGCCATATACTATTGTATCGTCGGCTGTGGTGCAGTACTCCTTGAATTCGTAACTTTCCCAGTAAGGCCGTGACGTCAGTGTTACCGTGTGAGTCCTGACCCATTCGTGAAGTGTGACTATCCCGTTATGCTACGGTGGCACCTCGTGATCTATTCGTGACACCTCTGTGACCATCCGTGACTACGCTGTGACAGGCACGAGCTACCGCTCGTGTCTGTCACGAGGGGTAGCTCGTGACCGGCACCTACTCTTCTGAGCAAGTGTATGTAGATGAGTTCGCCTTCTCTATCTTCTGCCAACATTTTATTTTGCCACGTACTACGTTGTTTTCTTTTACATTATCGCGGCTTTACGGATTTCCGTTTTCGAATTTCCGCTCATGGGTACAGCGAGTGGGAGGGTCGATCTGGCTTGTTACGTGCTGTTTCATTTGAATGGCTATGTTCCTGTCTTGTGTCTACGTGGGCGATGGTCCTCGGTCGTCTGAATTTCGTCTAGCCACTGATTTACATGAAACTCCTATCAAAATCGGACGTGAGGCCTGATGTGCCGCCAGGCCCTACCGCTGTTCCAAACAAGGTCGCCTATGCCTGGCGGGGCTATGCAATCTGAGTCCCTTATCGCCGATGTTTGATTGGTGTTGTCCTGTTTGGACTGTAGGATGCCTGGCAGCCGATGGAAGGATTTATATAATTCGCCGTACCTTTCTGATGCCAGCAGAGTGCTCGGCCCTTTCATGTCGCCACACTGGTTTCGGCGCTCAGTCGTGACTGCCATGTCTTACATAGCCGCTGTGACTGCCACGTCTTATATAGCCGCTGTGTTTCGAGGAAATCACATGAGGTTGCCCGTGCTCGAAACGACGGCACGTCGTTTTAAGTGCAATTAAAATATACTAGCCTCTTTTCCGAGGTCACTAGGCTACATTTCTGCCGCATTTCAGCATCGAAGAATTAGCAGGAGTGTTCCTTCTACCGCATAGACCCCCAAAACATGCAGAATGGCAATGTGACCTTGCAATTGAAAGCTCCTGAAATGGCAGCGCTCGCTGCCGGGTCCAAAATTACGACGAATTCCGTTTATGACGTCATTACATACCACTTGCGTCAGCTGGTGACGTCACGGTTGCCGAGCGACATTGCTGGACGGGCCAATGAGACTGCGAAGGGCGTCATGGCGGGCCGCCTCCACTGAGCACGGGTTCGGCGAGCCGCTCTGCATGGCGCTACCTCCGGCCGGCAGAACGCCGCGAGCGTGCAGCACACAATTGTTCCTGATGCAGTCATCTCGTCCGCGGGGAATCTGACGATTCCTGGGAAAACTCCATATGCGCTGCAAAAGTCCGTCCGGGCCGGGCGTGTCCACGGGGAAGTTTGCCGGCGTTTCGTCCGGCGCGCAGCCGTGCATGTAAATTGGGCGCAATGTGACGGCTGGAACGCCGGCTAAATGCTGGCCGGAAATCTGCACGGAAATTTACCGGCGGACGTGTTTTCAGCACTGCCGCTGTAGCTCCGATCGGGCCGACCAAAGCCGACTGTCATTTGGCGTTGGCGAACTAATCTATCTGAAACGTACTCTGCGTTGGATCTGGCAGCGGCATTTGCCTTTGGAGAGGGCTTGTTTGCGAGTTCGTCCATCCCATCAGCAAAACAATGTTCCAACTAACGACTACCGCAACGGTTGATAAGGGCCTCTCCTCCCACCCGGCGCCTCTGACCAGTTCAAACTCCAACAGCGTCACCGGCAAGCTCGTGACAGGCTGCGGCGTAAGCTGACGAGTGACGTTATTGAGCCCTGGGGATCATCTTGGAGGTAACCCTTCTCGTACGGCCGGTAATTTGTCCGTCGAATGACCTCACGAGAGCCCACGCAACCCATAAATCCGTGCTGTTTTGACGCCAATGTGCGAGAGCCTTGCTTGAAGAATGGTTGGTCGTTAAATGGAAAGGTTTTTGCTTCACGGGAAATCGATGTTTTTGCGGGCTCGTCGTTAGCCTGAAGTGACACTCAGAAGCTTTGAAAGACGGGCGACGATCGAGAGATATCTTTCAGAGCTTTTCTACGAGTGGGGAGGCTAGTGTGGGCTATAGAACTCCGCAGTCGTGAATTCAGTAGCGTTGACAGCTTCGTGCAGATCTCTCTGATATTGGAAGACATCAAATTCCACACAAAGGCCTTGCGCAACTGGCTTTTAGGTGGTGACAGTTGATTCGTATCTTGGTCGTAAACAGTGTATTTAGGGTATCCTCTGGGGAATACTGCGTGGTCCACCGCCCACTGTCCGCCTCCAACTTCACACCGCCCACCGCCCACCGCCCACCGGGGCGGGTCCGTGCCCCATCGATCGAGCGGTGCCCAGTCCAAACTGGGGCGGGACGCGACACGCCGCTGACCTCAACCGGCCCTCTGAACGGGCCGCTTGGCCTCTTTATCGAGTTAGGACTTGTTTGGAGAAGTTGGCTGGCCCTGTTTATAGCCAGGCGGCGACGCTGACTATAAACAGACTGGACCGGGGGGGGGGGGGGGGTGAGCGGTTGGGGCAATGGACTCGAATGTGTCACCTCCTCGACGGCGTCTTCCCGTGGCCTCGTCACCCCCGGGTCCGACCGTGGGCTCCATCGAAAATGTTCAGATTCAACGCGTAGCTAGTAGTGACCCGCTCATGCAAGGGGCGATATTGCCTCTGATGCGAAAGGAAGGGAGGCACCAAGGGACGTTTCTAGTGATGCACAGGCAAAGTCCTGGGGTGTATTTTTTTTGGGGGGGGGGACGGTGGTCATTGGGCGGTCAACACAATCGTCAGTGACCCTGCAGAAGAGCGTACCGTAAAAGGGTAAGATCTTAGGGGGCTAAGAATCGTACCTTGTGTATTGTCAAGTTATTAAAATCAATGCTACAAAAAAGGAACAAGAAATTCAAAACAATCTACGCTACCAGCCTGTAAGCGTGCGGTGCCCCCGTTTCGTCTTAACTCTGCTCGGAGCGCTCTTCACCGGCGCAGAGTACGATCGAAGAGCGCCGCTGCGGCTGTCATCCGACAGGGTTCTCGGTGTGACAGCTCCAGCCGCGAGACCAATTACTGGCCGGCGGCCGGTGCCGCGGATTGATTATAAATCCGCCGCTAGTTGGCCGGAATGAAACGGTCCGCCGCCACCGCGTGAAGGTGGCGGTTGGGGAAGGACGGATATTTAAAATGGAAACTGCAGTCGCTGGAAAAGCGAATCAGTCGGCTTCGATGTTTTTAGGTGCCGTATGTTTTTATGATGGTATCCACCAGCTGCATTATTGATTCATGCATGAAAGTTTTGATGGAATAATTTCGCCGAGTTGGAACACGTGGGCTTCCAAGTGATCAGCGCTGCACGGTGCTCCGTTGCCATCCGAGTCATGCCGGGTTAGCGCTGAAGGCTGAACGCGTCTCTCGACCGTCGTGGCGGGACCTGGGGCTGGGTCACGGGGTGATGCACCAGCCAGAGAGATCAAAGGCGCCCACCGCCTCGGGGAGAAGTGGATTGGACTGCCGGGCGCCGCGGGCTCCAGTAATGATCGGAGCAGGCGCCGCTGCCGCACCGTCGTCGCCCATTATCGGGCGGGGGCGCAGGTGATCTGTGAAACCTACAGCAGGGCCGACCCGGTGCAGAAATGTGTGTGATAAGAACGCGTCAAAACGACACTTATAATCCACTTTTTTTGTAAGTCATCGCTGGAGGGTTTTTATCAAACATGAAATGATACATTTTTATCACCTCTGTAACTAAAATGACCATAGAGTCGTTTTCGTAGTTGCATCCACAGCATCCCCTGTAGATGCTCTGCATGTTCGGTCGCTGTTCATATCGCTGTTTGTAACTCAAACCTGGGTTCCTTGTAGGCCTAGGGAGATGGCCTCTCTCGGCAGTTCTCTTCTTTTGGTGTTGTGTGGGCAACTACCCCGCCCGTGAAGCGTCAAGCGTCCCGTGTATGTGATGCAAAGTTACCACTCTCCTCGCGATTAGAAATTGTGTACCCTCTGAATCGACTAAAATAACATCTCGGGACGGTAAATAAATCATGTATACAGGGTGATTTTTTTTAACTGTTAAAAAGTAAACGTCAATGGTGGTCCCTAAATCGAAAAATCGCGTGCAAAAAAGCAATGCACGTGATAGATAAATCTGGGACATTTTGTATGGTGTCATGATTTGTCCCTTTTAACCGACGGCCTCGGCCCCAATGGAGTCTGAAAATGTCCCACCAATTGGGCACGCATGGTCCACCGCCGTTCAGTAAGGAACGACACAAAACGATGATTTTGAAGCATTGAGGCAGTTCGAAGCATTGCGATCATCAAGGAGATACCTCAGAAAGACGTTAACTAATGCACGAACAAGCTTGTAGTCATAAATAACCTTCAAACGGTCTATCTGGCATATGTGCAGCCTCTGAAGAATCAGTCTTCAGGGAGAAAGAAAAACAGCGAATCAGACACCACCAAGGCCGCCAGTATAAAAATCCTCGACCTGCCCTCCCTAGACTTCTAGTTTTTGGACCCAGCTATGGCAGATATAACAAGAAAACATTGGAAATATCTGGCAGAGCTGAAAATAGGCGATAGGAGCCTTTTCAGTCCGCCTAATGAGTATGGGAGTCCATGGTGCTGTTCAACACGTGCTCAGGCGGGCTGATTCGTGTCGGTGAGAGAGGGGGTAACTTCAAGCACAATTAAAATACACGATAGACGTTCCTTCACATCGTGTCTGCATGAAATCAAAATGTCCCAGAATGCTCGTCATCCTGGTATATAATTTTGCAATATATATTTGCATTTTAACGCAACTAGACCTCATTACTTTTTAACAAGTAAAAAAAATCACCCTGTATAAATGCCGAGTCTTACTAGATTGCTTGGTATTTCTTGCTTCTTTCTTGACTGAACTGCAGCTGAGTCGCCAAGCTTTGATGTTACGGAATTATATTTATTCCTCAGTTCTCTGTTCGCGTTCCCTCTGCCGCCAGTCCATTGTATTATGTTGTATTCTCGGGTGACGTGTTCGCTGTGCGTGTCGACGGCGCCGCCGTTCCCTGTTATCACGGTCTGCCTTGGGCTGACGTCCGTGACGTTACGCGGTCTCGTGTCTGTTTTGGCGCCTGTTGTGTTCCGCCCGGCGCCAGCACCGGGGCTGATCCTCCCCTGCGTCAGCGCCGATGCTAACCTTCCCCCTGTGCCAGCGCTGTAGCTTGCTGATACCCTCTATTCAAGAATCCGCTCTGTGCTGCCTGTTAACTGACGCCCCTCTTTGTTCTGTGTTGCAGTGTTTGCCGGTGTGTGGCCTAGGTCTGTTTCGAGTTAGCTAACTCCCATTTATTCTTTGTTGCAGTGTTTCCCGGTGTGCCGCCCGCCCCGGGGATGCCATGCGCCGGTGAAGACCGTAAGTACTTACACAAACGCTGCTCGTGTGATGTCAGTAGCGGCCGGTAGCAGCTACGGTTAAAAGCTGATCCCGGGAGCGACTGGTAGGAGCACCTTGCAGAGGTGGTTGGTGCTTCAGTCGCTGCCTCAAGCAATCGTTAGATTATCCAAATTCAGTGCCAAACTTTGAAGTTTTGTTAGGTCTGTGATTCTGGGAAAATATTATAGCCTTTATCTTTTCAATTTATAAGCAAAGGAGCTGTTAATATCCTCCTTTCACCAACTTACCACAGGATTCTTTCATGCGAGAGAAGCCCCCTGCGGCCGGGCGGCCGGTGCTCTATAACCGGGCGCCGGGGGTGTCTGGGCGATGCCGTCCCGTAATAATCGTCTGCCTCTATATTGGCTCTCGGCTGACCTCGTTGGGACCGTCAACGAGTCCATGCATAACGCAGGCCGCGACGAGGCGACGGTGGCGGCAGACGACGGCGGACGGGCCGGGGGGAGAGGGGGGGGGGTCGCGGAGGAATGGTTGGCGAATGGTCGCTGTCGCGAAGGGACGGGTTCGGGTCTCGTGTGGTCCAGGCCGTGATGCCAGGAGGGCCTTGCGTAAAGGGAGAGTGGGAATTCACAACGGGTGTACTGATCAGACTCAGAAGAGATGCATTTTCTTTACACGTGATAAAAGACGGATAGGCACACAGCTCCTTGTGAGCAGGTTGGCCTTTGCCTTTGCCGCCCGGCGCAGAGGTGGAACTTTTTGTTTTTCATTGGGGTTGTAGTTTGCCGGAGCCCAGGGTATACCCCACCAAAACCCGAAAAGTCCCCGGATTCGGCCCACTATTTTTCGGGAGGGGCCCACATTTTCATTTACAAAAAAAAATAAAAAAAAATAAAAGTGGTCCATCTCCAGGGAGAGACGGCTGACCCTGTCGTCCCTCCATTGACTATGTGCCTGGTTGTAGGTACTCGGGTATCGCCAGTCGCCACCATGGTCGTGGCCATAGGCGGCGGAACGGGGAGGGCACCGGGGAACCGTGCCCCCTTTGATTTTGGCATTTAAACATTAGCCCTATGGGCGTTGCATGGAAAGAATGGGATCAAAAGTCGACAGTGCCCCCCTTAATTGAGGGTGTTCCGCCGCTAGGTACTGGTCGTGGCGATTCGGAAACGGTAGGTAAACGCCCAAAATCACAGTCCCTATGAATACTTGTTTCTTTCCACATTTGACACAAACATTACTCAGTATTGGAGCAGGGCTCTTTCCCTACGAGTAACAATTTAAGCCACTCGTGGCAATTGACAACGAAGACCTAAACAGGGATACGTTATTTTTAGACTAAAAAACTTAAAACGAGTCCATCTTTGTATATTAATGCCACTGTCGTCTGGAATACGTCTATTACGGAAACGGGTAGTATAAACCGGAATAGTGACTGATCAGACATGAGATATTTTGCAAACGAGGACAACATACCGAACACAATGCCGCAAAGGAACATAACACTGGATCTAAATTATCTCAACCTGAGGAAACTAAATAATAAATGCCACAGCCTTTTCATATCACCGAATACTTCAATTAACTAGATGATCTTCTTTTTTTCAACGAGCAAATGTATTATGCATTGTTTGGCGAATCGTAAACAAAACGCATACTCTTCACAGCCACGATGGCTAGGAACACATAGCGGCTTGTTTGTGTGCCCCTGAGACACTGAACGTCACCGATTTTCAGCTAAATCGAAAGACCCCGCCGTTTACCGTTAAAATGTTAGTTGGCCGTTAATTCGTTAACGGTGCAAAATACCACCCCAAAGAGGTACATTTTCGGAATCAGCGCATCGAGGAGGCCCTGCATACCGATTTTCAGCTAAATCGAAAGACCCCGCCGTTTTCCATTAAAATGTTAATTGGTCGTTAACTCGTTAACGGTGCAAAATACCACCACAAAGAGGTGCATTTTCGGAATCAGCGCATCGAGGAGGCCCTGTATACCGATTTTCAGCCAAATCGAAAGACGCCGCCGTTTCCCGTTAGAATGTTAATTGGTCGTTAGCTCGTTAACGGTGCAAAATACTGCCTCAAAGAAGTACATTTTCGGAATCAGCGCATCAAACAGGTCCTGTATACCAATTTTCAGCTAAATCGAAAGACCCCGCCGTTTCCGGTTAAAATGTTAATTAGCCGTTAACTCGTTAACGGTGCAAAATACTGCCCCAAAGAGGTACATTTTCGGAATCAGCGGATCAAGGAGGCCCTGTATACCGATTTTCAGCTAAATCGAAAGAACCCGCCGTTTCCCATTAAAATGTTAATTGGTCGTTAACTCGGTTACGGTACAAAATACCACCCCAAAAAGGTACATTTTCGGAATCAGCGAATCGAGGAGGCCCTGTACACCGATTTTCAGCTAAATCGAAAGACCCCGCCGTTTCCCGTTAAGATGTTAATTGGTCATTAACTCGTTAACGGTGCAAAATACCACCCCAAAGAGGCATATTTTCGGAATCAGCGCATCGAGGAGGCCCTGGATACCGATTTTCAGCCAAATCGAAAGACCCCGAAATATGCTGCTGTGAGGCTGATATTCGTTGCTGCTGATTTGACAGACGTCGCCAAAACCTTGCATTTGTATCAAATGCGTCATGCTGGCTTACATGTGACGTGCATGTGACTTAGTTTGCATCGTTTGCATTCTGTTCGCGAACCTGTCAGTAAAGATTATCAGCACTAATTATCGCACAGGATTGGTGTTTACTTTTTATGGTCGTCAACGTTGATTTCAAGTGTCGTCATTTTAGCCAAATATTATTCGTGCTGATTGGTGGTATTGCGCCAACTGACAAAATTGCGAACAGAGTGATATTTCACTTAAAAAATGTATTTGATATTATGATTAACTATGGTGATTGAATGCTACACAGGGTGGAGGCTTAGGTTAGGTTAATTTATTTCTGAAGCTTACTGTTTTGTGTCAAACTTTTCATCTATGCTTATCTCTTTGATAAGCACAACCCACAGGTATGAAATATTTAGTGAGAAAACCCCAAAGTACAGTGGCGGATCAGGATCCAGGGGGGGGGGGCAAAATGGGCATTTGCCCCTCCCAAACGGCATAATTTTAATATTACGCCTATGGACGAGGCATGGAAAGAATCGATAAATTGTTATGGTTTGCCCCCCCCCCCCCAAACTCTGAGCTGGATTCGCCACTGCAAAAGTATGATGAATGTTATGATTTTTTTTTGCTTCACACTTTCATGTTACATGTTAATATTTTTTGGAACACTTTCAATATGATTCACTTAGTATGCTTAAGAAGTGTGAAGTGATTGACTTTCATATCATGCTCTGCTCACTGTCTCAGCGGAATAATATGTTCTTAACAGAGCACTTTCAATGTTTTTAGCATCTGGAATTCAAAAAGATGTCCTAATTTATTGATATCTTCACTTTCTTGATATATCTCAATTATCTGCTTCTGTGGGGATACATATTTTGTTCATTTTCATGTGTTTCAGGCTAATTCTTAATTTTCCAATGTTGGGGTTGTAGTTTTGCCATTGGGGTTGTACTTTTAAAAATTGGGGTTGTAGCTACAACCGCCACGGTATATAAAGTTCCGCATGTGGCCCGGCGCCTCTCCCCCTCCCCTCCTTCCACACGCTGCCGGTCTTCCGTTCCCCGCCCCGCTCCCACCCCTCCCACCCTCTGTGGCCGGTCCGGGCACTCGTCCGCCGCGGCGCTCCGCAACTCGAAAAGGATAGCCAGGCGAGAGATGCGCTTAGTGAAGTTTGGCGAGGAGGAGGGCCGGGCCGAGTGCGAGCTCCGGGTTGTTAGCGGCTCTGTTTGCCTCCCAGTCGGCAGGAGTTCACTGAGATTTCGGCGCCGATTGATTTTCTATCGCGAATGCCGCCCGCGCGAGAGAGAACAATGGCGCCCATTAGTGTAAGACCCGGAGCTGTTTCAAATGAGAGCTCACATTTGGCTCGGAGCGTTTTTTGTAGTATTTTAAGATAAGCTCTTTTGTAAAAATTCAATCGAAACTCGATAATCCGCGGGAATCTGTGATGGGTTTGAGATTGGGTGGCGGTCGGGCGAACTGGGGCGCCCAGTAGCTGAAAGCGGAGGTGACAGTTGCGGCGGACGAAGTACTTAAGTGCCGCCGGGCCATCGCTTATGGCTGATGATTCTAGATTTGACGTTGAAAGCCGAATGGCCATCAGAATAGATGATGCTTTGATGGAGGGAGTTACTTTGGCGTTGGTCCGAGCCCGAGGCGCTATGGGGCTACGCCGAAGGCGAGCTGGAAATATTGATTGTCTGTGGCGGGAAAACAAGTCGAGTGAAACTCACTTTGGGCATGATAATTATGCCGGCACAGATGATTTTTACAATGCAAGCGTGTGATTTAGATGAATTATAATGCTTATCATTCGAAGAAGGTAACATTATTTTTTTAGAGATATTCAATGGAAAAGGTCTTGCTTAGCAATGCGCTTCCTATAAAACCTATTGGGATGCTTTGACCATCAGCTGAAACTGGACATGTATTTGTATAATGTAGCGCCTCCTGTTATTCTTTATCTCTACCTCCCTCTCCCTTTCCCTCTCCCTCTTTATCTCTACCTCCCTCTCCCTTTCCCTCTCCCTCTTTATCTCTACCTCCCTCTCCCTCCCCCTCTTTCTCTCCCTCTCCCTCTCCCTCACCCTCTCCCTCTCCCTCTCCCTCTCCCTCTCCCTCTCCCTCTCCCTCTCCCTCTCCCTCTTCCTCTTCCTCTCCCTCTCCCTCTCTCTTTCTCTCCCTCCCTCTCTTCCTCTCTCTCGCCACTCTGGGGCGTTTGGCTGCTGCAACTGCTGCTCGATGCTCCAATACGCGCCTGCAACTGGCGACGCACTCGGAGAAAGGCGAAATAAGACGGAGTTCAGAAAATGTCGGAAGTCGCTCTGTGAATATTCAGATGATTGCAAATAGAGGAAGCAACGGCTCACTGAACTGCAATCTGATTACGTCGCTGAACTCCCCCGGTAAACCCCCACCGACCTTTTGTCTGGTTCGCGACGTTTACAAAGGACTACTTCCTTGTGCCGCAATGCATACTAAGAATGCAGCTGGCAGCTGAAAAGTTCACCCTTATCTTTCTGGCCCGTGCTCTCTCCCCCTGTCGTCGTCTCAGTATAACGTGTCTTTCTTGTATTCACGTTCATACGTCTTATCCTGACGACCGCGAGCACTCTCATCTACATCGACATTGCCTGCTCCTGTCGCGTGCGGCGGTGTCCGTTCCTCCCTGACCGCTCCGGCAATCCGGCCCCGGCCCGTGAGCGACTCTGGGGTCAGCCGGCGCGGTCTCTCACGTCGCGGCCACAGACGGTGACCTTTACAAAGTTCAGTGGCGGCCGGCCCGGCCTGGCGTCGTGTCAGGCTCAGTGGCGCACCGTCAGCTAGTCTCGGTACCGAGCGGCTGCCGGGTCGGCCTGTCCGGCGATCGACCAGAGGTGTCTCACTGGTGGAAGATGTGGCTGGGGGGGGGGGGGGGGGGGAGGAGGTTCGTTGGCGGCGGGGTGTTCACATTGCATTTTTCTTATTAGTTTTTTTTTTATTTCAAGGGTGAACTATCGGACACGATAGTCTTCCCAGGAAGGGACAAAGAGAAGGTAAATAAGGTTGCTGGTTTAAGTTCTTTTAGAGAAGTGATATCGCGTTTTGGTAACGATTCTCGTCTGAGTGTGCTGCGTACGCTTGCCTTTTCTGCGGGTCGCATGAGAAGTTCCTGATGCTCTCATAGCCCATAAGTCAGCGACGCCGGCTTCCGGATAAAACTGACTTTTGAAGTTTGGAATGACTTCTAAGCTTTTGGAAAGGAATTACTTGAAAAAGCGACATTTTTCCTGATCTCACGGGCCGACAAGCGAACCCCATCACAAGGCTTACTATAAAAACGATAGGTTTACTATAATTCTGCTGTTGGTTCATCGATTAGCTGTTTCGTGAACTGCTCGAACTTTGCTGATTGATTGTGTGATTGATTTTGGCCGCTTGAATGTGCGTCACACATGGCCGTATTTGTGCTATGCACGTCGAGCAGGTGGTAGGATAACGGCAGCTGGCGTTCGCTGGAAAGGTCAGCCCTGGCTCGGCCGAGTGCACTAAAAATGGTATAGTCCGGCCGTCAGCGGGGGCTGTCATGAAACTCAATCAACATAGGGGAGAACATTTCCCCGAGGAGTGCGCGAATGCCGCCTTGCCGCCCCAAAAGCTGCTGTCAATAATGACGATATCGTGTGGAAAACGAGCGTTCACGCGAGGTCGTGTTTGTGGTGTTTCTTTGCTGTTAATAGCGTTTTCACCATTCAGGTCAGGAATGCTTTTATGTCGTCCAAGTTGGGGCTGGTCGTTAGGCAGTTTTGACGTCCGTGCTGTTGCGTGCAAGAAGTGCATTAACTTGGAAGATATTTTGTGACAGAACATATGCGTCAATTCTGCAGGTGACAGTTCGTGCAGGGATTGATAAAAAGTGAGCTGTTCTATAGCGATGATCGGTTTAGCTCAATAGATACTTTTTCTGAGTTTGAGCTTTTTACAGTGCATGTACCTCAGTAACGCTGTCGCCACATTAATGCATTATAGTACCTTCCTTCACTTAAGAATAACTTTGTTTTCATATGTCTCTCCCTGTGATTTAGCTACTAACGGCGACTAAACGGGGTCTCTGGGCTGCTGTTGGCAGGCGAATTGGCCTCTTCCGCTACAGAAAATGGCCTCTATTTATGCATAGAGCTCGCCTAGTTGGGGATGACATCGAGCCTTTATGAGCTTGGCCCGCCTCATATCTGCCACCGAACAATAACTTATCCCGGCTGCAAAACAGGTACAGCGAAAATGTTCACAAGATGTTCGGGGTGCGGCGCATATCAACTTGGTATTTTTAGTAGCGGGCATGCCGCTGTAATCGTAGCATCGTAATTTGACTTACGTGGTAATTTTGCAAGTGAAATATTCTTAAAATAGTCATGCAAACCATCAAATTAGAAGTATGAATATAGTATCCCTCAAATAAAACTACACACGAAGTTTCCGGCTCAGCCACCCGTCCCTCTGACCCTGTGTGACCCTTTGACCGTGACCCGTGTACCAGACTCGATCAGGAACCCCGCTCACCCCAGCAGCCGCTTTCCTCCCTCCATATTACTGATGGCCTCTGATCGGTATTCGAGTGCGTCTTGTTTGTCGCCGTGGCGTCGGCGGCATATGCGGCGCTCATCGGCGCCGCATACGAACCAGCCGCAGGGCTCGTCCGACTGGCGGCAGTGAAATGGATGGCCCTGGGCGGGTCGGAGGGCTTCTGAGCTGCAACACTCACTGCCGCCGGCATCGCGAGGGTGTGGTGCTGTGTAGGGTTCAGCCGAGGCGGCTCATTGGTGTCTTGTCACGTCGCCTGCTTCAGTCAGCTCTGTGCAGTCTGTGCACTCCCCATGTGTGCGTCTGTACTGCCGTGTACCCCGCCCCCTTCCAGCCCACTCCGGTTACCCAGTGGTGACGCCGCCCTCGCTCTGTCCCCCAGGAAGCATATATCGGCGCGGCGCCCGGCGATGGAGGAAACTGTACAAGGTCAATGGCCATATCTTCCAGGCGAAACGCTTCAACCGGGTGAGTGCTACTGAACTGAAGATTGAAATGTCGGCACAGCGACTCTAAGTAAAAACAGAGGCATTTCGAAATGAAAACTTAAAAAGTTCGATATTCGTTCCTGCTGAAATGCAGGACAATAATGTTTGATGAAGTTGCCCGGAATCTTTTATTTTGAGGATACTGCGCTCCAGTTCCTGCTTGCTGCTGTGCGGACTTTGCACCCAGCTGTCACCCCCCCCCCCTCTAGGTACCAATGACGTCAGAGCTAAGCTGCGTGGAAGTGGGGGGGGGGGGGTACGAGTGATGTGCCATTCTCACGATACCCGTCAATCCATCATACTTGCTGGGGGCCGCACCGACTCAAAGTGGCCGGTCCAGGTGGCGGCGTGCCTCCGGGCCAGTTATTGATTGGCGAGACATTGCCGCGACATGCCGCCCGGGCCACTGTTTTGGCGTGGACCATGTGAACCGGCCGGCGGCAGGTGCAGTCAGGTCACCGCATAGAAAGACGCAGTGATCGAGAGCGATACAATACGGGCCGATATGTGAGACTTCTGGCTGCATTGGATGCATAAAGTGGATCATGATATACACTAAGCGGTGCCGTTAAATTCATCAAAAGTTTCCGCATAAATAACTGGCAGTCAAGGGCAGTATATTTAGGCGTCTGGAAACTTCTCATCAATCTTCGGAAGCAAACGAAAAGCCATGCATTTTGTATGATACTTTCATCATTTAAATTTATGGAAGTAACGTGACCTTCGTTCTATTGCAGACATTCGAAGAACGCTCCATCATTGCCACCAAAATAATCGTTTAAGGCATTTGAAATCACTTGGGTATATTGGCTGCTTCATCGAACCTTTTTTGCTCTCGATTATGGTCTGATTTATCCCGTCATTATTTTATGTTGTTGCATAATATGCTTGGTAAGCATAGCATGCTTTATGAGTCCTTATTTTCTTAGCGTAAATAAGGTAATTTATTTCCTTTCCTTCCTTGAGGATATTCGTGGCTTCATTGTTTGGGGTATCATTCCGTGTCGAAATTTGTTTGATTTTACCCCATGCAGGCCATTACTGCGCCGCGCGAATCGCTCTTGGAATCGCTGCTGATGATCGGGTGCAAACTATAAAGGTCTGCTGGCAGCCATGTCGCGCGCATTTTTGGCTCCTCGGCGACGCGCTGGGCACGTTTGGCGGTGATTCCGGCTAATTTTCCGCCATTGGCGACCATTATCCGGGCCGATTGGCCGGCGTCCCGCCCCCTTGTTAGCGCGTGCCGGCCGGCGAGTGATGATGTACCCAGGGCCCTCCCTCCCCTCCGCCCGTCCCCGCCCGATCTGCCACGGTCGGGGCAGACCCTGGCACGAGGAAGTGACCGAACTGCGGCCCAGGAAGGGGGTGCAGCTGACGAGGACGACAGAAAAGAACAGGATAGAAGAGTTAAGAAGGCAATAGAGACGAATTATATGATGCTGAGTAATTTTTGAAACCAATTGCTGAAATGTCACACCGCGCAGTCACACTCGACCAGGCACCTTGTGAGGACTGCGGTGACCTCTAACCGAGACAGGTGACCTCTGGCCAGGGCAGGTGACTTCTGACCGGAAAGGTGACCTTTGACCGCGATAGGTGACCTCTGACTGGAAAGATGACCTCTGACCAAAGCAGATGGCCTCTGACCGATACTTGTGACCCCTATCCGGAAAAGGTGACCTTTGACCGGGAGAGATGACCTTTGACCGGGAGAGATGACCTTTGACCGAGAGGGGTGACCTATGACAGGGCAGGTGACCCTAACCGGGTCCGGTGACCTCTGACCGATTCAGGTGACCTCTGACGGGTTCAGGTGACCTCTGACCGCGACAGGTGACCTCTGATGGGGTCCGGTAACCTCTGACCGCGACAGGTGACCTCTGATGGGGTCCGGTAACCTCTGACCGCGACATATGACCTCTGACCCGGTATGTCCCCGCGGGCGGCGCGGCGGCTGAGCGGCCGACGGCGGGCCGTCAGCTGAGCTCTTCGCTGCTCCGACGATCGATGGTGCCGTGCCGGCGGCGGGGTAAACCAGGGTACACAGCGTACTGGCCCGGGTACTGGGGTACTCAGCGTACTGGCCGGTGTGCCAGGGTACTCGGTGTACTGGCCGGGGTACCAGGATACACTGCCTTACGTACCGAGTGCACTACATAATACATGTCGGTTCTTTGCATACCGGATAGGACATTCAACCATGGCACCATAGTGCATCAATGCAAAGTGGTTTATTTTTGATAATTTTCGTCTAATTCTGCGTTGTTATCAATTGTGACTACACTTTCTATTTGTTGGGATAAATTTAGAGGTGCTGCGCAATGCGCATTGAAGCGCTATGGTGAACAACATTCCTTTGCTCTTTATGAGAGCGCAGAGACGTTTTGGAGCGGCGCTGTCTCGCCTCGGAACCCCTGTCTATCTATTCATTCTGGAGTCCATCTAATCAAATCGTGTATCTAGTATCTATCGTCACCTGAAGGATGGAAGCGATCGGCGGTGGCGGCTGCTCCATTATTACTGTCTGCCCGTCGCGACCCACGGGCCATATCACCGGCACCCTACCGCCTGTCCTGGGCGTCTGTCCGTCCACCCGGCCGTCTGGCGCGGCACGGACGATACCGCCGGCACCTACCCCCTGCCGGCCGGCGGTCATCACCGGGTCATCTGGCCGGTGGTGACAATCACCGCGGTCACCGGTCACCAGCGGCGGCCAGCGCCACATATTACATTATAGATTCCATTCAGTGTCGGCGGCCGACCGTCCGACCGGTCCGCACACCGCCGGCCAATGAATAATGGAGACGGCCGGTGCCGAGTCGGCGCCAGCTCCGCATCCCGGCACCGCCGACGGTGGCGGAAAAATCGACACAAACTGCCAGACGGGCTCATGAAAATCGCATGGTCTGCGGTGCTGGTGTGTCCATAGCTTATGAGCCGATCATGCACGAGGAAATTAACTTGTGCCGACTTTTGCTACTAGAATAATTTCGCGATGTTATCTACATTTTTGTATTGGGATTGATCTGAAGAAAATCCAAACGGCAGGCTCTCGCATCCCCTCTCGTCTGCCTTTTATGATTTTTCCCCGATGGGGCCATGTGTCTGGTGGGCCAACTGGCGGGGGTCTGGAGAGGTGCCATTCCGAGTCACTGCGGCAGACGTGTCCCCGCTGCGGGCAGACGCCGCGCCGGCGGTGCTGGGGCGTAGCGCTGCTCACCGGTGGGTGGTGCGGAACCATTCACCAATTAGCCGACTGGTCGTGGGAGGGCGCCGGTCGGCGCTGGCAGGCGCCGCTCCCCTGGTAACCAGCTCGTGCTGAAACGGTGTGGTGGGCGACCAGACGACCGAGCCCACGCCGCAGGAATTTGGGATGAAGGGGTGGGCGTGAACGAAGGTGGTTGGATATCGCGCGACAAAAATGGCGCCCGCATTTGTAGGGACTAAATGAAAAATTGCCATGGAGATAAGCCGTGTTGGAAATAACCTTATGCTCTTACACCGTAGAAAGAGTAAAGGATAAATGCACTATCATTTCAACAAAATAAAATGAAATGATATGTAATAACGAAGATACTACTCGATGTTCACTCTGCATGTGTGAGTAAACTGAGACTGCAGGGTGGTATGTCGATTTTAAATTGGGTGGGAGTCGGGAGATGGGTGATAACTACTGCTGCTTACTTTATACTAGTCCACACTGCACAGACACAGAGACAGAAACACGCGGCACTCATGCGTTGATGTCTCCGCGCCTGTCTTGTCATTGTGTTCGGTGCACTGAGGCACAGCGCACACGGTGCGGAGAAGGCGGTGACTGGACTGGTAGACTGTACCGCAGTACCGGCATGTAAGGCGGGACAGTCTACCACCGGCCGCCGCGCCACCCGCGCTAAAGCGTGGCGTGGCGACGGTCCTGATCTGCATTGGCTGGTCCTTCGAGGCGTCTCGTTATGACTGTGGCGTATGACTGTATTTATTCCAGTTATTTCATCTGCTTTCTAAACTGCCCTTATGCCAATACGTCTCTCCAACCTCTTGTTGCGCTGCTTTTCCATGATCCTTACAAAACACACCTTTTTTGACAGAGCGCCGCCTGTGCCTACTGCCAAGACCGGATTTGGGGCCTGGGACGGCAGGGCTTCAAGTGCACCCAGTGTAAGCTGCTCATCCATAAAAAGTGTCACAAGCTACTGAAGAAGAAATGCACGGGCGAGCCGGTGGCGCCGACACACCTGGTGACTGACTCCGCTAACGGCGAGCGGGATGTGCCTTCACCCGGTGAGTGGCGGGATGCTGCTGGGCGGGGCGGATGTGTGGTGAGGGAGGGATTCAGTGAGGGGTGCGGTGGTAAAGATGGTAGGGATTTATGAGTTATGAGGAAGCCAGTGAGGGTTGAGGTGGAAGGGACCTGTGAAATTTGCTGTAGAAGGAGACCATGTGCTGCTTGACCTGTTTAAGGTACATGTGTGGATGGAACGGTGTATTTGTCAAGGCATCGGGTCACGTCGACCTGATCTGCGCCGATCTAACAACATCCCAATAACTTCCGTGTTTCGGTAAAACTTCAAAGCGCCGGCGGGTAATGCTTATTCACTCACAATTAGTGACGGCAGTTACACGCAGAGACTCAACAGCGGGATGCTGGCACGGGGAATGATACAAAAACGTATGTCGCCTGTTACCTCTACCCTAAAAGTCGACCATCTGTTCCGGTGACCACGCGGCGTGTGCAGGTCGGGCTCTGCCTCGTTTTCCCCGTCTTTGTGTGGGCCATCACGCGCCGCGCCAGATCTCTGTGTCCGGCGAGACAACTGAGACAAATGTGTCATTCTCGGCAGCAAAAACAGTCATCGCACGGCGCGACATCGCGCCCCAAAAAAGGACAGACTTCTGGCAGGCCGTGTGACCTCCGATGCGGTCCTGGTGTTTGTGCTAGCGTTGCCGCCAGCACTGTTGTATCTCAGTGTGATTAGAGTGGTGGAGGATGAGGTCGCGCTATGTTCGCTCAAGATGTCGTGTTCGTTATGTTTTGTCGCGTGATCTTTTGCGGTGTTAGTGGCGGCAGGTCTGGTTTATTTTCGATACAAAGCTGATATGTAAAGATATCACGTTTCCTGTGTAAACGCATATCGCGTTTGCTGTACAAACGCTATTCCGAACTGAGCCTGATGTGCCTTTTTGTGCCGCGGACAATCCGCTGCCGGTGTGGCGAACCAATTAATCTGCGAGTCTGCCGGGCGCGCTACCGATGCGCCCATTGACGCCAGTGGGGAGAGAGTCGCCGGCACGGCGCGGCGGTCGGCTGTCTCGCGTGCCAGCGTCAATGGTAATGATGGCTAACGGTAGCAGCTTTCACGCAAGCGAGCGCCGCTCTGTCCGCCTCACGGCTCTCTCCCCGTCCCCTCTCTCCGAGTGTAGGGGAGGGGAGGGGCGAAAACAGAGCGCTGCCAACGCTGTTGCCAGCGCGAAACTCGTGCGGCACCAGATCCCGATAAGGGGATTTATTTGCCGTGTTATCGCCGCTGCAGTTTTAAGTGTTTGAGAGGATTAAGTGTGGCGTTAAAGATAGTGTTGTGTTGGGTCGCGCACCGTGTCCATTATGAAACGCTTTCTACTGACGTTGATGCACTGCCACGACCGTTGAAAACTGTGCATTGATTCTGGGTTGTGCTCAAGACGTGAAGTGGTTTCTGACTTCTGATTGCATGCATTTAGTGCAGAAATAATCACCGTTCAAAAGCTCGGCGATTGTAGCTCATGTTTACCGATTGTGACCTGTGACGAACTTTGTCCGAACACGAACCGAGACTCTCCAAAATCATTACCCGTGCTACCTTTGACCTCTGCGCTGCAGTGAACGACCGAAGCCTGTCACCCCGCGGCCGGAAAGCTCGTATCTTCGGGCGACTTGAACCGTCATCCGTCAGTCAATCCTATGCATCGCATCACCGGCCAGCTCCCCAGCGGCGGCGCCGCGACCGGCGGCGCTTATCGGCGCTGGCACGCGGCGCGGCCGGCCTGACCTTTCGGACCGGCGACGCCGAATATGCTGGCGCCGTCGATGAATAAAACGCCATCCGATCGTAAATTGGAGTCGGCGGCGCGGGCGGCCCGCGCGCGACGTGCAGGGATGCGGGGAGGGTGGGACCTACCCTGCAGGGGTGGGGGACCGCAGGCGCTGCGTTAGTGGACTGAATACGACAGCTTTGCGAGGGGTACAGGCACGCTGGAAGGTCGAGAAAGGCCTGTTCTGCCGGCCAGAGCCTCGGATGTGTTTGTCGTCGTCCTCAGTATGTGGTAACGAGCTGGCGGCTGGACCGTAACAGGGTTTGTCTCGTTGGCTCGTTGGCGCTCTGAGTGCGTTTTTCTGGTCGCGCTGGCGTGTGTTTCCTCGCCGCCGAACGCGTCCTGCTGGGTGTGGCAACGCGATGGTGACAGACTGGGAGTGCGTGAGCTACCGAGCGGTGTGAATTCAACTAGAGCAGGGGTCGGCAAATGGTGGGGCATGCCCCCTTTGGGGGTAATGGCGCCCTTCGGCGGGGGGTAATGAGGGCCTCTGAGAAAGCCTCATCTTTTTTAGAATTAATGGCTCTCTTGATGGGACAGACATCGCAACTGTTGTGCCCCAGGATTCAAAAATTAGTCGAGGGCAAACGCACAAAGCATGAACTGATCAGCTGGCGCATGCCAATTTTAATGTACATAGCTGCTCACCATTCCGTACAGCCGTGGAAAGTAACTGTCATGTATTGGCCGGCGCTCGCCTGTTGGCGTTTTCACAGTCACTAAAGCAAGGGAGAGGAGTTGTCCATTGCACCCTGACCCGTGCATCTCGGCCTCTGAGCTGGAGCTTTGCAGAAAAATTGAGCGTGCTGCCCGTGAAGATAGGCAGCCGCTGCTACCCAATTTAAAGGTCCTTGGTCATTTGGTGACCTTCCAGAGGTCAATGACAAATCCCGAGTAAATCGGCTCTTGCTGTAACTTCTTGAAGTGAGATTTTGTGGACTGCCATGATCTCAAGAAAGATCTCACAAATCAACGGTTATTCGGGTTAAGGTCATGCCATTTTCAGGACAGATAAAAATGATCGGCTCGAGGGTACAGTTTTTATGATCTGACCCTTTTAACGTGATCTATTCCCGAAAAATACACGCTACCCCTATTCGTATGGGGGTTAACCCGCGCCCTGATGGGGCTCCTGGGTATCCACGCCCTGCTGGAGGTGGAAGTTGATCCCCCTCCCCCCTACAGCCTACTAATTTGGCGCCTGGGTCACTAGCGAAACGCCGTAGTCGGCGTTTGAAAGAGAGTAAGACATGATGAAGGAAAACTATGGCCACTTTTTAGGCCAAGTCAAAGGTCAGCTCACCAGAGGTCATCGAACGTAAAATTTCGCCAATTTCCAGGTCAACCTTTGACAATTTTCGACAAACTGGGCTATAGCTCAGGAAAGGATAGAGCTACAGAGCTGCGGAAAAACGCATTCGATAGCTCTCTTAACGTTTTTTTTCTGATGACGCCCTCAGATTTAACCTAAGAATAACGATTTAGCCTGCGGAGACAAAAATGGCTAAAATGTACGTTGTTTGCTGATAAAATGTACGTTGTTTGCTGATAGTTTTTCTTTAGTAGCGTTTCACTCAGAACTTGCAAGAGCTCACTATTATCAGCATCGTGCTCCCCCCGTCGAGAAGCATCGAAGGTCTTTTTGCACATCAGGTGATCCGTGTCGTCGAGCTAAACACATCTAAGGTATTTTCATCGCTCTGGCATGCCTTTATCAAAAGTTATTGGCGAAAAACTATAAGATACCGTTCACGACCTGGAATGACCTCAGGGACATACAGCGGGGTTACGGGTGCAGTTTTCCGGCTCAGTGGTCATGTTTAACTTGTGATTCAGTGCTTCACAGTGCTAGGAATGACACTCATCCAAAAGAGGCGTCTTTCAATTTCTACCATTGACTTTGCGACCTCTCCCATTGATAACGAGAGAGGGCGTGAAAGTGAGCTGACCTTTGGTGGGTCAGGCAGTTTGCAAATTGCCTAGGCATTTCGCAAAATGCTGAAAGAAAATGCTAAACACATCTAAGGTATTTTCATCGCTCTGGCATGCCTTTATCAAAAGTTATTGGCGAAAAACTATAAGATACCGTTCACGACCTGGAATGACCTCAGGGACATACAGCGGGGTTACGGGTGCAGTTTTCCGGCTCAGTGGTCATGTTTAACTTGTGATTCAGTGCTTCACAGTGCTAGGAATGACACTCATCCAAAAGAGGCGTCTTTCAATTTCTACCATTGACTTTGCGACCTCTCCCATTGATAACGAGAGAGGGCGTGAAAGTGAGCTGACCTTTGGTCACCTACATCAAATATCCGAGATACAAATTTTGTACATGTTTTGTTGCCTTTGTCAATTCCTGAAAGTTTGAAAGAGATCTGTTACTCTGTGTAGCTACAACAGGCGTTACAGTCTTTACTGAGGTGAGGTCACTTGACGTGATCTGGTGACCTGACTTTGAGCGACTTTGGTCTGAAATTTTCACAACATGTGCAGACAAAATGCATGACAAAATGTGACAAAATGGTGGCGCTCAACTTTTTTTGAGATATTTGCGAGAAACCGCAGGGGGGGGGGGGAGCCTGTGGTTTCTCGCAGATATGGTACCCAAAGAGTCGCGGAAAAGTATGGAATTTTAGTAACCATGGTTATATCACCAATGGGATCTGGCAGGTGGGGGTAATGGCGCTGCCTGGCGCCAAAAAAGGGGGCACGACCCCGGAGGACCTGCCGACCACTGAACTAGAGGATGCTTGATTATAGAATGTACATTTAGCTAGTATGTAGAGCTAACAAACTGATGTGTTTTCGGTAGTAGCATTGTGACTGTTTTGTCCTATGTCCGTCACTGTCGCGGGAGACTTGAGAGAAAAGTTGTCCCTCTAAACCTGTCCGGATGGACACGCCACGATGTGGAAATGTTAACAGTCCGCCTTTTCCGAAAGAAGTTGTCTCGGCCATTGTCAAAGTGCTGCGACCCATCTTCGTACCAGTCCCGCAGTTGTACGGTCGGACTGTCGCTGACTGCCGGCCGGTCGTTTTGACCGACTTCTCTGGCTCGTTTCTCTTTGCCTGTCTCCTGAGCAGACAGTGTCCCGCGCCCTTTCGCACGGATTTCAGCGCCGCTCTCTCCCCGTTTACCTGCCGCTCTCTCCCAGTTTACCTGGCGCCCGAAGCGTCGTTCCACTGGTTTTTACGTGCCGTGCCTCTCTTTGACCGTCGTTTTATGTGTGCTAAACCGGGCAGTGGGACCCCTAACACGTCTGCTCTATCTCTGAAATGCTGTCCTAAAGCCGTGTTTGCAAATGTTACGCTACAATCGTCTCGTCTAACGGCCGTCATCTAAAGCATAACGCGGCGCGTGGTAGCGGCCCGTCATTTTTTTCATATAAACCCTCCTTCCGTCTTTTTTCTGTCCCTGTGCTATGCTTCATCACAAACCGTTCCGGGTTTTTTTTTTTTGACCCGTTTCCGTCGTTTCCCCGTCGTTAACCCATCTCTCACTGCCCTCGTTCTGACTGTCTGTGTGCTATTTTAGAGACTCTGCTGTCCCGTTCTGATTGTCGGTGCACTGTTTCAGAGGCGGACAGTGTGGTGCCGCCCACCAGCGCGCACATTCCTGTGCCGATCGAGGACACGCTGCCACCCCCGTCCGCCGCCACAGAAGTGGTCAGCGTCGACGCGCCGTCGGCAGGTCAGTGAAAGTCGGAGCGGTAGTCGTGGGTTCGATTCTTGCGGTGGAGTGAATATTTTTTTCGTTTGATAACAGTTCAAAGCTTTGATCTTATTGTTGTTATTTGATTTCACCTTTGCGGCTACATTTTGCGGCGGTGCTTTTTGTGCTGGAATTGAATTTCACTTCAAATGTCGGCACACATTTGGTTGATGGAAAATCGTTTGGTGGTGCACGTGAGGTGGCGCGTTTGAAATATTTGGAAGGGTTTGCTGCAGACTAGCTAGTTAAAGATAGGTTCACCTTTTCGTGCAAAGATGCCTTAACTAAACACTGCATCAGCTAATTCGCTGAGGTATTTTTCCTTGGGTAAACTCGTAAATTATCCAAAGGCTTTACTTCACCCAGCTAAAATCGTAGAAGTGTGAGTAACGACACCTTTCCGTGCCACCGCGTGCCGCTGATTAGATACCACTGCAGGAGTGGTGCGGTGTCAGACTGTAAATAATGCGCATCAGCTATGTATCGACGCCCTTCGCCGACAGCCATTGACGACGTCTTCTGAAGAGTGATAGTAGCGACATAAATCCGTTATGCCGTCTCACTATTTGGCTGGGCCGAATTTGGAAGCCATGATTGCCGTGATGACGTCAGAAGTCGTGTTGTGACGTCATCAGATGGCCTGAGACACGGTCCGGCTCCTCTGGGTGTCCTATATATCGACAATGATGCCTGCCAGCCGCGGCCAACTTGTGAGACGGACGGCCCGTGGGCTGATTCGGCCAGTTGGGACGGAGCCCTGACTAGATTTGGCGGTGATTCGAGCGCCGACAGCGGCGCTAAAGTTTGACTGAAGTGTCAACACGGGTATCGGAAGCCGCTTTGTTCGCGCTGTCTCAGTTATTTACATTGTAGGCGATTGTATCTGGTGCTGCGGCATTGGCAGCCCGCGCCGTCACTGCTCTCAGCTTATTGAAACCGAATCCGCCCGAACAGCAATACAAGTGATCATATTGAATATAGAGAAGCTATTGTTGACAGCTGAGTGAAAAAGGATTGGCTGGCTGTGGCGCTGTTGGCGGTCGATTTTGTCGGCGTTCGTCAGCGAACGTTGTTTGTGAATCTGTGAATCAGCTCAGCCAGATTCAGAATATGGCACCGTTGGAAATGGACGGTGCCTGCTGCCGAACATGAGAGGCTACTCTTACAGCGACTTTGTGCGCCTTTCGTGATTGGCTACCTTCATCATTGATCGGGTCACTTGCCGATGTGATTCGACCACATCCCGAACGGGTCAGTGACCTGTGGGATCCCGTCCCATCCTGGCCAATCTGGACGTGGTCGGCGCCTTCTCGATAGCTACGAATCAAAAGACTTCGTGTTAGATGTCTTTTGTCGTTCTTGGTAGGCGTCAGGATCAAGATATGAAGCGGCCGCTGCCTTTTTATTCGTCAGCCTTGAACCAAGATCACTGGAACGTAGGACATAGTCTTGAACTGCAGAATTGTCGCTCTCGTGCTGATAATCAAAGCGATTTGACGCTACCTTTATGACCAACTTTATGACGGACGCTGCCTAAGTCCGAGTGGGCCTTATTCAAATGAGGCTGTCGTGCGCACTGGACCATATTCGATGTGCGACCGACACCGTTTCGGGGTCGTGCGAAATGTTTCATCTAGGGCGTTGACCGATGTCACCCCTCCAAAAAATGTAAATCGAGTAAGAGTTTGCGCTTCTATACCGGTAATTGAGAAGGGAGTTGAACCCAAATTGATTTGTGGGTTAGAAGGGTATTTTCGTCAATTTTCTGCAATGTCAGGACGCCCGGTTCATCAACACAAAAGACACGCCCATGGCCATGCCCTCAGCAGCACGTGCACACGTGGTAGCCGTACGGTAGACGCCAGTGGTACAGGGGTCAGACCGGAGGGCGGCCATCGCTCAGGGCGGGGACGGTAGCGAAGACATATCGGCTGCACCGGGCGATATTGGAGCGGTCATGTGCCCGCTACCGACACGGCTTCTGGTAGCCCGACCTGACACCCAGAGACCGTTTCTGAACAGGCTGCTTGGTAGCTGAGAGATGGAATATTATACTTTCTCGAACTGAGAAAACAGTATCTTGTGTCCTTCGATGCAACGATCGCTGTAATTTCAAGTTCTGTTCCAACGGACTTGTTTTTTTCGTATCGTTTTATTATCTGCACCGACCAGATGCAATAGGCAATATCAGTGGACGTTTGGATTGCAATTAAACTGTTTGTTCGGACTTCTTTGGGAGCACTCGAGCGTCCGCCTTCAATGAATTTTCCGATATTGAATGCCTCCAAAAAGGTATTTAAATGTTGTGAGCACTAATTTTGTCTTAATCGCTAAAAATTCATATCGATTCCCATAGGGCCTGACGGAACCTTTAATACTAAATAAGCTCTATGATGAATTGACACACGCGGCGCACATTCCTACACACTGTTTGATTTCCTAGCTGTATACGTTCGGATCGTTCTGTCAGCAAACAGATGAGTCTAGTCAAACAGCATAATCCTGAGCGTTGGAAGCTGATACGCGCTCCGCTCGGCCTCTTTAAGTCCACAGCGCGATACGGGAAAAGCGCCTCACTGGCGCGGCTTCTGCAAACAATAGCCCGCGGGCACCCGGCGGAAATTCACCTCGCTAGACGCCGGCGCAGGGGAGTGTTTCGTGGAAATCTCGCCACCTACCGCCTTCATCGGCGCACGGGTCGCGTTTGAAGTCATAAACACGCGTGCGGTGTTTCTCCTCGGCCGCAACAGAAGTTTGTCTTGCAAAGAAAGGGTTAGGGCTAGTTAGGGCTAGCAAAGAAAGTGGAAAGTGAGACTAGTAGTAGTATACCAGCCCTGGCGTCTTTTGCCGCAGGCTAGTGATGCTCGTTTGTATCGGATCAACTAAATGATGCTTAAAATTTGATTTTAAGACGTTTGTTTTTGTAGGACTCTTTATGCAACGTGCCGTCAACTCCAATAAAGTTAAAATCACGTAATTTACGCACCGACTGCTCCAGCTGATGGAAAAGGTGCTGCTGATGTGACGGGTGGCCGAATCACGAACTTATCGACCGTGATCCTAGGCAGTTGAGACCGCGCCTCTGAAGGACGACGCGAGGCTCCTCACGAACAGCAGTTGCTCGGGTAACAACAGGTCGTAGTTGGCGGCTGCGGATATTGCGTGATCGACCGGTCAGAATACGCGTCGATCGAATCATTATGAAATGGTGCCCAAAGCTATCCAAGTCTCTGAAGCCCACGATTCATCTCAGGGTACTGGATTGACATCCGTTTTTTGGTGCTGGATTGACGATAGATTCTTCGGCTGACGGCCGACTACATCTGAGCTGTCCGTCTCTCGGTGTTGGTTATTCCGTCTCTCAGGCATGTCTCAGGGGTGTCTGTCTCGGTCCTCCCTCCCGGGCCGATACCGGCTGGCCACCCTGTCTGAGGGCGGCGGTGGCGCTCCATTCACGGTCGGTGAATGGGATAACGAATGGCGTCTGATCCATCGCCACCCCGGGGGCCATCGGCCGCGGCCCGCCGGGCTCATGACCCATCATCCTGGCACGGTCCCTCGGCCCGCACATTCGCGGAAGGTCACTTTATCTGTGCCTCTACGCTCGGACCGGCCTCCGTTCGAGGGGCTCCTCTCCATGCTCGAGGTATTTTCGAAGCTGTCGTCTCCTCCCGACTCAGCGCAGGTAGGCGTGTGCCCGTTAATATTCCTCGTGTGACCGGGACGGAGGCCGGTGGAGACTCTGCCTTGAGCCGCGCTGCCGCCCGGTCGGTATTGGCGCCGGCGGCGACAGCGGGCGGCGACGAGCGACGACCGCGCCGCCCGTATGGATCAGAGCCCAGGTGAGGTAGCGGGCGGAGGCGACGACCCGGGCCGCTCAAACGGTCCCCCGGGAGCGGCCCGGCCGGCGCCGCCACCTGTACCTCGGCGGAGGGCGGTGACACTGCGCGTCTTAGCCGCCGCCTGGCGACCCGTGGGAGAGAGCAGAGCAGAGGAGAGCAAGGCATAGAGAGGAGAGTAGAGCAGAGCAAAAGCAGAAGAAGAAAGTGTGCTAGAATCCTAGTTGTAGCTTCAAGGTCGTAGGTGTAGTGTAATTTGGTTGCTGATGACAGCTGCCGCTATTGCAAAGTAAGTCGAAAAGTCTTCACAAATTCCAGGTGCAGCGTCTTGGAGCGGGTGGGTCCGTGATCCACAATCAGTGCCATGGCAGTAATACAGCAGCGATGTGCCGTCCGGAGTCTGATCATGACCCACTGTAACAAGAACCTGTAACCCAGTGCAACCCACTGTGTAACATCACAAGACCCACAGTAATTCTATCAGTACGTCCGTCTTACCGCCGCCCCATGTCCCGTCAGATCTGGAGCCGGGAGGTCAGCGGCAGTACTCGCTGGCAGACTTCGAGCTGATCCGCGTCATCGGACGCGGCAGCTACGCCAAGGTGCTGATGGTCGAGCTGAAGCGCACCAAGCGCGTCTACGCTATGAAGGTCAGTGGCTCGAATCCCACAAGCTACCTAGTGTTTATGCACTACTCAACGGCACTGTGGTGGTTTAATTGTGGATAGTTTATTAATTAGCAATGTCTTCCAAGAAATGCACTTAACTTTACTTCCTTATTGGCTTCCTGCTACCACTCAATCATTTAGATAATTTGGCGATTCTTCAGCAATAAATTTCTACGTAACACGCGTCTGAACTTCTACCTGTCGAATTCCCTCACCCTAACTACATCATTATGTTAGCTGCTTGTCAGCAAGTCACGCAACAACACCTGTCCATGCCGGTTAACGACGGCATTCACGAAACGTTTCTGTGTGTTCCATGACACAGCGGCGGTAATTAAGAGCCATAACGGTAGACGTTTGGTGTGTTCGCTGCGTTAGGTCGTGTTGTGGGACGAACTTGATGGCCGCGGAGCGATATTTCAACGTCTGTTAAAACGTGCGCGACGCTAGATGATATTGTGTTTCAAGGTGCGAAATGCCTGGTCGTTTCCTGTGCATTAGAGCGCTTAGGATACTCTATTCCCGCACTCAATGTGCGGATGTCTGGTGTCGCTGCGTCTCTTTGTGGTATATACCTGGCGTTCATTCCCTGTGTTATAACATGGGAGTTCCTGGAGTTCCACCCCTCTTGTGATAGCCGTCTGTACATACAGGAGTTCAAAGTTGGTGCTGACCGCCGCGTTGCGTGTCGTAGGTCATCAAGAAGGAGCTGGTGACGGACGACGAGGACATTGATTGGGTGCAGACCGAGAAGCACGTGTTCGAGACGGCCTCCAACCACCCGTTCCTGGTCGGACTGCACTCGTGCTTCCAGAGTCCCAGCCGGCTCTTCTTTGTTATCGGTGAGCGAACGAGGGTGCCTATCAATGGTCTGACTAGTGACTGAGTGTTTTCTAATATGCGTTGTCTTGTGGATGTCTAAACGGATCTGGTAGAGTCGAAGTGGTGATAAGGGATGGGCGAGGTGGTGCTTTATAAGGACTTCCTGGGGGAGAAGGCTACATTGATGTGTCCGTCTACCTGTTGACAAACATTTGCTGACCTTGCAACTCAGTCGGACAACTGTCCTGTCGGATCGATACGGAGTTATTCACTGTGTAATTGACAGGAAAAGGTGGAAATATTTACGACGTGACCTACAGGAAAAGATAAGAGGACAGTTTCGTGACTACGACCGGCGCAAGGCTGTTCTGAGAACCATCAACCAATCAGCGCCCTGTTCGTTTTACGACAGATTTATGGGCAGAAAAGTTGAAGCTCTGTTTCATGACTTGGTTGATTGGCAGGATCATTCTTAGAATCGTTAGTCGAACAGTTTCCCGTATCACCATAAGACCGATTAATGGGTTATCGTAAGTGGTGCAGATTTTGTGCCCACGTGCCACTGATTGGCTTAATTTTGTTTGATTTGTGCCTAAGATGCCACTCTGGTCAAGTTCCACAGTGCTTTTTTCTCGGATAAATCGGTTTTGGCAACAACGATTATGCTTAGAAGATGCCGTCTTGTGCTTTACTCTGGGTTCAGAAGATATTTTCTGTGCCTGACTCAGCTGTATTTTTTATGCCGATACCTATTCGGTAAGGTAATGTCAAGCCTCGATTTGCTATTTCTCATTCATGAGACACATGATAGCGCATTCTCCTGTCATCCTGAATCTAGCCCCACCGGACATTCCACCACTGTTCCTGCAGCCCAGACTGAGTCCGCTCCACGCGGCGCGCGCGCTGCCTGCGTTTGACGCCCCCTCGGCCACCTGTGGCGTCTGTGTGTCTGTCTGAGGCAGTGGCGCTATCGCCCGGCCCCCGGTCATTGTCATTGGCAGCTTCCTCCTCACGTGACGTCACCAGAGCTTGAAGTTTTTCCTTCACTAATGTTGAGCTATGGGAAAATCCCTGATTTTAGCCATTTTTCTAGCCGCATTATCTCAGGAACTATGAAACTCAAATCAAAACTTCTAATGTCATTTGAAAGCTAAATGGATTATCTTATGCATCCCGGGTCAGTTTTACTGAAGAAAAGTAGAGAAGTATGCAAAATATGCCACCGAAAGAAGTTCTACATCCCATTGACTAGCGTTGCTGTGTTGCTATCATTGAAATGAACGTCTGGCAATAACGTTTTTGGTTACCGGTGATAATAGCTGTTGATTTCCATGCGGAAAGTCGCGGTATTCATGTGCATCGAATTAGCAAACACTTGTGGTTCCAGGGCATATAATGTATATTTTGGCTGAGGGTCGCTGGTGTTTCGTCGGATCACTTCGGTTATAGAAGTGCATAACAATGCTGTACATAGATTCGATGCTGCTGATTTGCGGTTGCATAGCTGATCATCAATTAATTCTATTTTGATTGTATTTCCGATGCATGACATGCGAAAACAATCCCTTAAACGAAGACATCTATGACATCTGGCTTCCTCTATTACAATTCAAAACTGACTGAATGGATGGAAGCTGCATTAGGCAAGAGCACAGCCTTACAGATGAATATCAGTGATACGATGGAGGACATCTGGCTAGACAAACACCGGTCCGATTACCTCCAGACAGGACGGATCCTGATCTGTAACATTGTGCCGATCAGATGCGCTCCGCCGCTGTCGCCGGCAACCCAGGCAGCGGCACAGCGGCATAGGTCGATTCAATTTCAGATAACACGATATGTGAAAGTGCACACATGCACATTGCACAGTATGCAACCAATATCAAACGGGAGGTTCGATGAATGTCACAGCAGCATAGCTCCATTCTGTCCGACGGTACGCTATGTAACACTACGAAAACATACTCAGCATACCAGGGTACTCAAGTTGATTTCCATCTGAACGGTCGACTGGAAAATTCGGTGAATTCAAAGCCTACCTCAGGGTAGCTTGTGCGCTACATTATTTGAGCACGATATGGATGTAGACTGCATTTACATATCATCAGCTATATTAACTGCAACGCGTTTCACAGTACTTGCACTGCATCATCAGGCAAATCACGAATGGCACACATTTGAGCATTTTCAAGACACTTTAGCGAACACGTGAAACATATATGAACTCCGCCTCGAGCTGATTTAACAGGTCTAAGCAGAGCTGGGAGGGGATCGTGAGTCCGCCGGCCGCGCTGCGCAGTCGAGTCCAGAGCGTCTGAACTGGCGCGTCCTCAGATGCCATCGCCAGCGCGCCGAAACTGGGGCCGCATTTTCTGGCGATGTAGCCGGCCAGATGCGCCATTGCACCTTCGGTGGCCGGCACACCAGTCTCAGCGTCCAGCGCCGCTGAGGGCGCAGGCGGTATATGCACTGTCTCGGCCTCCCGCAGTAGCTGCGCCCTCTCCTGCTCCGCCTCCTCCTCTGCGTCCGGGGCTGGCTCGTCAGGAACGGGCTCCAGGCTCTCCGTCCCCTCAGGAACTTCTTGGGGCGGCTCAGGGTATACCGCCTCCTGCACCACCATCTGCGCCTGGTCGGCTTGATCCTCATCTGCCTCCGGCTCTGCCCCCGCCTCCGCCTCCGCTGCTGGTACCGGGAGCGCCGCGGGTGAGCGACTCTTAATCTGCACGCCGTGGGCCCGTGACGCGCAAGCTGGATCAGAGTGAACAGGCGGAGGCGCCCCTTCACCTCTGTCGTCGTGGGGTTGGGGCTTCCGCCGCCAGAGCCGCGGATGTGGCTGAACGAGCCCTACAGCCGGTTCTGGGAAAGCCGGTAGGGTAGCGAGCACGTCAGCGAGCAGACCCCGCTCCACCTTCACTGTCACTACTAGACCCTTCTGGAACGGGAGGAGGTGACCAGCTGAGCCGAAGCGCAGTCCCTCCACCTCTTCCACCAGCTTAGAGAGGGCGTCCTCCTGCCCGGGAGTACCGGAGCAGCCTCTCCGCAGTGTTTTGGCGTCCCTCGGATGGCCGAGCTGTTGAGGACGCCCATGCCGCTGTCAATGGTGAAGAGGAAGGCTGTCTCTTTCTCCTTTCCGGGCATGTACCGAGTACGTCTGTGCGGCCAGACCGCACGAAGCAGACAGCAGCTCGTAGGCGGGCCGGACTTTCTGTCGCGCCATTCCGGAGACCTGACAACAAATAGGGAAAAATGTGTTGGAGTTCTCGATGTTGTGGCCTTTCACGTTACGCTCACGCTTCAATTATTGTCTTTAAAAGATACGATGCGAGGCAATTAGGACGGCATAACATAATGCGTTTTTAAGCGGCGCAGCATGACACGGCACACTCCATACAGGTAGAGGTTCAGCCGCGGAGCGTGTAGTTACAAAAAGAAACAAACAAATAAATCCCACCCTTTATCCAGCAAAAACACTTAATTTATACTTTTTCTTGCACAACAATATTGTCAATGGCGTGGACAAAGGGCATAATAAAAGGGTAGTAAGTATCATGAGCCTGTTGACGCTGCAGCACCCCTATAAAACAAATAATCGAGAACAACAGGCATCATGATACCCATCTTTCTTTCAGAAACTGTGCAATCACTGAGCAGCTCTAAATTTAATAAGTAAAATGGTATTTGCTTATGTGTAACTGACAACTGTACATATTTTTATTCAGGTTGCATTGAATCAATGCTTCCAAAAATAGTTTATGGACAAGAAAGCAATGTGCATATTGGTCACTATTCACTAGCACGATTTTAACGCAGGTAAAATGTTTTGCCTAATGGTCTAGTCATCCTGTGTACAAAGCATGCAAGATTTATTAGTCTTCCAAACAATCACAGCATTATTAAGGCAGAGCTAAGTCTGGAAAGGTAAATGTACATAATTACGCATTGATTCTGGCACCTGGTGTTTGAAAGCTGGCATCTTGGCTACCATCGCCAGTCCACCTCTGGTGAGGCGAGACGCTCACCACCACAGGACCTTGGAGCGCAGAGCTGCTCTGGATGGGCCACGCCCAGACTGAAAAAAATACACCAAATATGTTTGGCGTAATGGCAGAATTGCGCCAAAAATTTCAGCACAAGTCTCAGCCTGGCGCAATTTCGCATGCGCCAAATTCAGCGCATGGTGGCCGCTGAATTTTTCGGCGCACGGCTGCAGCAGAATTTTATTGCAAATGGTGGTCACCAAATTTTTCAGCACGCTGGTCAATCTAGCAGCAGACTCATCCTGCGAGCGGGTCTGAAGAGGGTCTGAACTTCCGGCCAGGGGCTTGTTTTATTGGGGCTTACATTTGCGCCTCTATGTTGTACTCTTAAAGGCAGGGAACCCCCAACAGGTAAGTTGAACAGGTGAGTTCTTTGATGTTTCACAGCACGACCCCAGCTTTCAGCGCAAATGATGCAGAAATTTCAGCTCAAAATTGCTTGCATTGAATTTCAGCGGGTGGTTAATATATATATCATACCTACTGAACCAAAACTCCACCACAATTCAAATAAATAACTAGCTTTCACCACAAATCAACATAAGCACAGAGACTGATATATGTTTACATTACATTTTTCCCATTACCAACAAGGTCAAGTTTACGTGAAAGTAGTAAATTGTTTCACTCAACCTTTGATGACGTCAATTCTTTTTTCAACATATCCACAGCACTGACAAAAACATGAATTATTTGTAAATACAAAGTCTTAATTATATTACGGTGAAAAAGTAAAAACAAAAACACAAAAATCATCAAAAACTGTAATAAAATAATAATTACGTCATATATTGTAAAAAGTATCCTCATGCTAAAAGCATGCGCCAGAGATGTCTTTGCTGCGCATTATCCATCACAAATCCTGGGCTGCCAAATGACCATACCCTGTAAGTCAATATACCCTGCTATCGCCCAGAGCTTGGCCCAGAGTATATAGCTATCACCGGCCCGCCGCCGGTCCCCGTCCTGTAACATCCCATCGTGTCAGCCCACGTGACACTCCACATGGATCACCTCCTGCGGCCGGATCAATTACCGTACCGCGCAGCGCCGCGGAACTGTCGGCGATTTGACACGGCCGTACGTTTTGGCCCGGTGTCGGCGAGTTTTAGACGTAAGAGATGACTTTGTGAAGATGACGCCGAGTGTATGAAACACTACGTACTGTGGATTAACTGGACCCGGATATCGAACTTGTTCTGGCAATTTTCATCTGTTGCGAGACCTGCATTCTGAAGAATCTTGAACATGACTTGTAACTGTTCGCCTAATACTGAACAGTTTGAGACAAAAGTGGTTAACTCAAGCCATGAGCCGATGCAAGAGCACACTTTAAGTTTAGCAAATCTTCGCGATAGCAGCAGAACTAATTAGCGGGTACAGTAGAGCTATATTTAACCAGTTAGGACGGCCGGCTGGTATTCACGCTGAAACTGGTGGCTGCAGCGACGGCCGCTGTTCGGCGTAAGGCTGGTGTAAGCGGAAGCCAGTGGCTGGCCTGATGTGGCGGCGGCTGCGTCTGCCGGCGGCTGTTCCTGGCAGCGAGGCTGCGGCGACCGGCGCCGTCCATCTGCCTGTCTGCCTGTCTGTCTGCCCATCTCTCTGTCTGTGATGTGTGTCTCTGTCTGTCTGTCTCTGTCTGCCTGCCTGTCTGGCGTCGGCGGGGAGGCGGCGGCGTCTCGTGTTTCTCGGTAGTAGGTCGGCAGAGTGGCGGACGTGGCGCCGCACCGGCAGGCCCCATTAGTGGTGAGACGTCCTAACGGGCCGCCCGGCGGCGTCCGACATGGCAGAGGACATCGCCGCCCATCGCCCGCCGCCGTCGCCACCGCCCGCCAACGCCGCAGGCACACCGACGCCTTCCTCATCACAGCCTCCGCCGTCGCCGCCGCCGCGTGATGTTCGAAATTGCCTCCGAGGATGGTGTTATGCTTGTTGTTGAAAGAATGACAATTAGTTTTTATTTAAATGGGAAAATCATGAAGTAACTACCCCTGTCGTAATATCAAATTCCTGATGAACTGCCGTATTCGTACTGACATGCAAGTTGTTTTGTTTTCCCTGATTTTCTGAAATGTGCTCATGTCGCTGATAACTTCGTTGAAAAACCTCGTTGCAGTGGTCCAAATGTCGACATGCCTTGAACTCTGGAATGTAGCAACGTGACCTGAGTGATTCGGGAGGCGTAAACTGGGTGGTTTGGTAACGTATCGCCCAGTGCTGCCTTTAGTCTGCATTTCGGCATCTTTATTGATTCCATAAGGGCTGTGATTGCATTCCGGCAACTCGAATCGTTACATATGTAGTAACATGCGACTGCATTATGTATATTGTATTGGGCTGTCAAGGCTTTATCATTTCTTATCAGCTGCTCGCTGACATTGTGTGTATAACTGTATAATAGCATTAAATGACCACTAAAAACGTACGTCATGCATGCATACGCTGTTGTCTATTGGTATAGGACATAGACACGACTGCGGTCATTACGCTTTATACGTCAAGCACACAGCGCATACAGCAGCGGTCGCCGTCAATAGAGGCTACTTTCGCGTGCCGACAATCACATGGAACGATCCAATTAGCCCGGCATTGTCATCGCCGTCCGCTGTGTTTGCATCACGGTGGCGCGGCATGCGAGGACGCGATTTGGGTCCCTATTGCCGACAATCATGTCCGAAGAGATAATCGCGCCGCATAAACGTCTTCCCCAGGCGACCGTGTCATCGGTGGTTTTCCGGCTTCTAATGGCTGGTTGGGCTCTCGTCATAGGAGGTTACGGATATTTTCTTTGGTGTGTAAACGGCGAATGATGCATCAGTACGTAGCAGTAAATGTGGGCTGAACTAGTTACTTCGGAACTCTGAAATGCCTACGTAATTGTCTTCGCTTAGAGTGTTCCCCGGAAGTGTTGGCTCGAAGCGCTGCTTGGAGACGCCATTCTCAAGTGGCGCCCTCAAGTGCTGTTCTGAAGCGCTGCCTTGAAAGGCCGCCATATCGGCCTTTCTCCGGCCGCCACAGTGCGTCCCAAGAGTCGTCACCCAGCCATACTCCGAACTAAAGTCGTCGAATCGTCCCGGCCGCCGGCAGAACGGCCGAATTATGGGCATAAAATATCGCATGAAATATGTATGTGGCCCCGGGGGCTGGCGCCTCTCTCCTACCACTGTCGTTTCCACAAAGCCGGTGGACGCGGGGGACGTTGGAGTTCCGGACACCTCCCCACAGTTCTGAGGAGGATTCATCAGCCGGATTTATACCGCGCGTGGTTTGTGCTCGATGCCACTTCATAGACCGGAGAGGCAGGGTGGCGGTTTGAGATGTGGACCAACACCTGCCTTGCGATGGATAGTGGTGGGCGGTCCGTGTCACCAGCACCTACCTAATGTTGGGTGTGTTCTTAGAGCTTATGTTCGATTGTTACCTCACTGTCCAGGGCCATTTTAAGGGTTTGTGCGTGGTGCCGATCTCGTCCACACCCGTGTTTTGAGAGTTTTTGCGCAGTGGTGGATTGACATTTCTTGGCTGTTTTATCTCCAGAGTTTGTTCGCGGCGGCGACCTGATGTTCCACATGCAGCGGCAGAGGAAGCTGCCCGAGGAGCACGCCAAGTTCTACACGGCCGAGATCTGCCTGGCGCTCAACTTCCTGCACGAGAGAGGTGGGGCACTCAGACGAGTTTGTTTTTTAACGTCTTCGTCCACCGACGTATGTTCCGTAGATATTGTGTAGTGTTAGATCGTCAGTTATGAGACATTGCGAAAGGTTATAGAGTGAATGGGAATGGGCGGAATAATTCATTTCAGGCCAACATCGTACGAATTCTTGCAACTTTCAACGATCTTCAGTTTTCAACATGTTTACACGCACAAATTCACGCTTAAAATTGAATATGTCTCGTGAAGGTTACAGAAATCACCAATAAATCATTTTGAATGCCCGAAATTCAAACACCATCTCTATCATCGCCACCGTCGTCGTCATCCACCCGTTCCTCTTCCCGACCTCCAGGCATAATATACCGCGACCTGAAGCTGGACAACGTGCTGATCGACCACGAGGGCCACATCAAGCTGACCGACTACGGCATGTGCAAGGAGGGCATCCGCCAGGGCGACTCGACGTCCACCTTCTGCGGCACGCCCAACTACATTGCACCAGAGATCCTGCGCGGAGAGGACTATGGGTTCAGGTGAGAGGCTGGTGGAGAGGGAAGACGCTGGTTATTTCAATCATGCAGGGTCGGATAATATTAAATGCAATCCTGTTTTACATGCTTTGTGTACTCTAGCTTCAAAGCTAGAGGGATTTTGACATGGTTGAGTTGCAGGTCATCGCATACATCGACTCTGGGTTTCTGTTGTTATCGTCGAGTGACCACGGTTTGAAGTGCACTGTCCTGTATTATTGGTCCTGTGATTGTTGTAGGCGAGCAATGGAATGTGTGATGACTGTTGAGGTGGCATTGTTGTATCCGTAGAAATGCCTACACGCGTCACTGGGTGTTAACGTTTGCGTCGTAATTTTCCGGATGCAATTAATGTCATAAGTGATTTTCATCACATGTCGTTGATCCTATTCTGTGTGTCTGACTATGCAGATCGTTGATATATGGGGTCACTCCCGAACCCTCTTAGATCGATCATACCCGCCCGCCCCAGTCGTTCTTCATGGCGACTCGCTCGCAGTGGCTGCTCCAGTGGCGGCGCCCGGCGTCTGGCTGTGGCAGCTCTCGTTGCGTTTGTACTCTATAGATGTCGCTGTGTGTCGGCAGTGTCGACTGGTGGGCGCTCGGAGTGCTCATGTATGAGATGCTGGCCGGAAGGAGTCCGTTCGACATCGGCGTCTGCTCCGAGTCGCCCGACCAGAACACCGAGGACTACCTCTTCCAAGGTCGGTAGAACCGTAGTTGTCTCATCCCTGGGGGCTGGAAATTTGAGACCAGGCTCTGATGACCGGAAGGATGAAGGTTCTCATGAGTGATGTTAATTGATCTCTATATTTGAAATGCTTTGGCTGACTGCAGGGCTTTTACCGGAGCTCTATAGAATCACGAGGGCTTTAGGAGGTTGCAGCTTGCTAGCGTGGGGGCACAGTCGGTTGCAGGAGACTGCTTGGGCCTCTGGGAAGGGCTGTGGGGAACCACAGGGGGTCCAAAAGGCTGCAGAGTGTCCCGGGCTCTGTTTTAACCAGTTCGTGAACTCCGCGCCGGTCCGCCGCTGTGACGTGACAGGGTGCTGGCCGGCCGGGCTGCGTGCCAGCCTCTCCTCGCCAGAGCTGACCGCCGCGATGGCGCCCCACCTCCGACGGGCGCTCATTGCGCACGTCTCCGGTCAGCTGTGTGACGTGACGTGATGTGACGTCACTTTGTGACGTGGTGTGCCGTGAGACTGACGTTAGGGCAGCGGGAGACTCGCTCGTAGCTCGGAGCGAAGCGGGCTAGCCAGCCGGGATTTGTTGTTTGATATAACCCCGACACTACTCGCCCCGATTACAGAAGTTGGACGGGCCTACTGATTGTGTGCAAGTTCGCTGTACTGGCGATTTTAGCGTGCCCCACGTGGCATTGGAGTGAATATGTTTTCAGATCCGCCATTTTGCTGTCTAATCCTGCCCCATTTTTCGGCAAGCTGACTTTTGAATTGTAAGTTTTGTTAATAGCTTCAGCCAGCAAACCGTGTGTTATAATCTCTGGTCCTTTAATCTTTTTGCAAACACTAGGACATGTTTGATGGATCAAAGGCAACCTCAGTTTTCTTTGTCTTATTCGTCTACTCAGTTTGTTTTCATCATGGTAGCTACATTTTAGCGAGGTTTTGCTTTAATACCTATGGTTATATGTTGCAACCTTTGAACTGTTGAACGCTAGGATGTAATCAAGGCTACCATAACTCACGCATAGGCGGCTCCCAGATGACGCCCTGGCACGCCGCAGGAGACATCGGCCGCCCTCTCGAGTGTCTCCACCGCTAATGGTGTGTTCATCGCGGCGTCACGTGTTTCCTGATTGTCATCACCCCTCTATCAGGACCATCACCTCCCCGTAGGCCCGTCGCCCTTCCCAAGCACCATCGCCCCAGCTCCGTGAGACCCGGCAGCATTTCTCTAGGGCCATCACCTGACTTACCTCCCGCCGCTGCCGTCCGCCAGTGATTCTGGAGAAGACGATCCGCATCCCTCGGTCGCTCTCCGTGAAGGCGTGCAGCATCCTGAAGGGATTCCTCAACAAGAACCCCGGCGAGCGGCTGGGCTGCCACCCGGAGACCGGCTTCCAGGACATCGTCAACCACCCCTTCTTCAAGTCCATCGACTGGGAACTGGTATGTCTAGGGGACTTACGGAAGAGGTTGGCTAGAGGATTGGCCGTGGGTGGGAAGGGAAAAGAAATAGGTGCCACTGACTCCGAAAGGGCGGCTTGACGTGGTGTATCAAAGTAACTGCACAAGGACGTCTGACAATTTAATAACGAGTATGCATGCAATATAATTAATGATTAGGCGTCACTGTCTCAGTGATGTATGTGTTGGTTAGTGATGGTGGGCTCCGCGCGTGTTTATGTCGTTCTCATGTCTCTTGTCACTGTGTTTGCTGTGTGATGACAGTGATTACAGGAGTTGATTATGACGCGGTGTGGTAAACTGTCTATATGCCACATTGTGCTGTTTTTCTAGCCCTATCGTGTGACCTTTGTTATTGAATTGCAGTATGGTGGCGTTATGTAGGTCACTTTACCAGGCAAGTCTGTAATGAGAGCTGAATTTTTGTGTGTTCCGAATGTGAGGAAATTCTGTAAATAAGGTGCGCGATCCTTATTAGGTGTTTGATAAGTTACCGACTTGCAATGCATATGCCACGGCAGTGATGCTCACGCATGGAAGTAGATACCCGTACCACCAATGACCAAAGTGGCTATTGGGGCTGGTCGGCATCCAGACCACAAAGCAACTTTTACCGTATCATTTTTGCGCTCAAGTTTCACAAAACGTCCGCCAGGTAGCAGTGCAGCTCCGTGCGTAGCGCCACCATCGTCTCTCTCATACCGTCCCTGTCCCAGCTATGAGCCAAGGCCGCCGTCTGTCCGTGCGTCCCCTCTACCTATCCAGCCGGCCGCCGTGCGGTGCCGGTTTTCGCGGAACCCTCCGTCGCCGCCGCGGCATTGTCGCTCTGTCGCGGTACCGCCGCCGGCGCGTCAGGCGCCGTGTCACGCGCCGTGTTCGGTGGTTTTTTGTCTGTCGGACAGGCCGCGTGGCGTGCCGCCTTACAGGAGGAAGGTGGCGGCTGGTGTGACAGCCCAGGTGACAGGTTGTGACAGCTGTCGCCCGTGCGCCGTAGTACGTACGCGGAAGGGGTGAAAGGTGGTGAGGGTTTTTTTTTTACTCAGACTTCAAAAAAAAAAAATGATTGAAGAGCGCGAGATGGATTGATTGACTAAAAAAAAAAATCGGTTTAGTCAATGATGATGGAAGGCGTGGATCGTTGTGGTTGTTTGTTTGGTGGCTTAGCTCATTCCACATGGACTGGTTTCTAAGGTAATCCATCTGATAAGCTAATCAAGCGAACCTAGGGCTAGAATCTACCTTGGTCGTTTGGGTCACTTCTTGATGCCGTCTCGTGCCGTCACCTGAGGTCATTGGGTGCATTGACAGCCCTCCACCCGCTCACCACCGGCTACCTTGCCATCGTTTTTGGCCACCCAGCTGTCACCGTTCCTGTACTCCATAACAGTGGAGCTTGGGGACTACTTGGGGGCTCGGCCGGGGACCGGCATCCCCTGGATCAGCTACCGGCTGAGGGGCCTCCCCCGCCCGGTCCGCCGCCGTCGGCACGTGGATTACCAGAGACGGTGGCTGGCTTATCATCGGTCTGCGGTTTAGCGACCGCCGCCGTCCAATCCACTGTCCCTGCGGGTGTCGCTGACACTGCTGCTGAGTGCTGAGACTGAGTCAGCTATCGCAACTGGCGGGGGTTGCTTGGAAACTCCGCACGGCATAACTGACTGCAGTGGTGTCTACGATGCCTACGGAAGGTGTAACGAAAATGCCTACGGAAGGTGTAACGTGGCTCGTAAGGACCGTGTCATGACTATTCATGGTGGTTAGAGCTCGTGCACGGTGGTCTCCTGCTTTGTTCCCACTGATGGTCTAGCTAGCATCATTGTGGTCGTGATGTTACTTACCTTGTGTTTAACTGATCATGCTGTGTGGATCTGTCCCGTCTCTCAAGGCGCAGCATTGACATTGATTGGGCGCCTTCGATCGCGAGTGGGAGGCCCACGCGGCGCCAGGATATTAGCTCAGATTAACGGGCAGACCTGCAGAGACACCAGGCTTTGGCTATGGCTAGTGTAGATGTCTTTTCCAGGAAATGTTGGCATACTGGCTGCAACCTGAGCAGCGATGGATAATCCGCCAGAATCTGTCGGCCATCAATCACTGTGCCCAGCAAGGCGCCCAGTCAATAGTCATGTATCCAGCAGTTGACAGACCCGAGTTGCAGAGTCGCCGAAAAGCCGAAAGGCCGGACGACAAGCGCATTGAAACAGCCACGTGCCAGATTGGCACTATATCTTCCCAGTTGTCAGCCTTGCCTGTAAAACGCCACCAATTTGTCTAGCAGCTATACATGGCTCCGGTTGGGTGACATGTAGCGCGACATATTGACTGCATTTCTCTTCATATCTCAGCTATCGCAACCCGCGCCGGCTGGTGGACTGACTGACCCCTCTGACCCGACTAACCCGACCGTGTGCCCGGTGCTCCGTGCCTCTGCGCCGGTAGGGACGGCAGCCGGTACGTGCAGCTCCGGGCCGGGCGGTGACGGCGTTCCACCGCCCGGCCGGCAGGAAGCGGGCCAAAGTTACACCGCTGCACCGCCGCGGCCGATTCCGGTCCGCTGGGCACAGCTCAGTCTGAAATTTCATTAGGGCAGGACACGGGCCTGCAAGGCAGCCGGACGCTGCCCTCCGGATAAAGCAGCCCGGTGGTTTGGCAGAGCGCGGAGAGCTCGGTTGGAGCTTGGGCATGGTTCAAAATAAGATTGCGCATAGCTGGGCTCAGTTCGGCTTGAAATAGAGTGGCGTGGTGTAAGAGGATTTAACTAAACAGTATCCAAATATTATCTTGGGAATGCAGTGGTTTTTTACTCTTCCGTATTTTCTGCCGTTTTTAGAAGCTGTTATGTAACGTTCAGAGCAGTGCCAGATGCTGTGCCAAGATGTTGATCGCGTGGTCCGCTTCTCGTGACTTCCGGTCACTATACCCAGTAGCGATGTGTTGCCCCCATGTGTCATGCAATCTGGCGAGCTACCGTGGCCATTGCAACGCTAGATCATTATGCTAGATAACATTTATATAAATATGATAAAAGTTTTATAGTCCTTCATCACGGTAGTTTTATCAGAAGCAAAAAATTAATATTGCAAGGCTCAGTGACATCTTAATCTGACAGAACGGCTTTACGTTGTTGGTAAATCCATGTTAGTAATCCACATAACCTTGAATATTATTGTGTACGTAAAAGGATGCATTTACTAACCCGCGTCACATGCTGAAAACGATCTTAAAGAACGCCGTCATGAACCTTTTATCCCGCCATCGGCATTGTTGAGCGGCGCCGAACCCGAGATCTTGCATACGTAATTTTCTATTTCTAGAAGAGTGAATCATCCTCTGTGCGGCTCATCAATTCGGATTTATGTCGTCACGCGGCCCCCAGTAGCTAGGTGGACGTCCCTTTTCCGCTGCTGACCCACCGGATGGTTGACGAACCGGGCATCTCAGGCACTCGAGCCGCGCTCATTGCTTTCCGGATACAATTCAGGAACGTCCGAGAACAAGTTCGTTGTCGCTAACGACTCTGGCGCTCGCAAGTATGTTAATGCTTTTCCGGCTGTCGGTCGGGCAGATCCGTTTGTGTGGGCGCGCGTCCCCAGCGTCGCAGTTTTGGAGTTTGGCTCGAGCGGCATGCGGAGCGCCGTGGCATTGTTCGGCGACTGGCCAGCGGCCCGGCGTCGGCCCCTTGCAGGACAGTTTATGGTCCGTGACAGGTCGACCCGGACCCCCGGCACCGTGACTCGCTGTTGAGAAATTCCGGCAGCCCTGAAGACGGAACTTTTAAACTAACGAATTGGTTGGAATCTCTCGTCTTGCCGGCAGGTGCCTTTGAAGCGACTTATTTTTCACGGGAGGCAGCGCAATTGGATTCTTTGAAGAGATTGGCGTGGAAAGAGCCCAGCGAAGCGTTCGCTCTAAATTCTGGTGCGCGAACTTACTCTTTGAAGATGTAATTAAATTGATGCTGGGATTATGAGGCTCGCGCACCTCCAGTACCTACGGTTCACTTCTGAACAATGAAAATGCCTAACTTCTCGGCAGTGTGCCGCCCAATGTCTGACAAGCCTTCGCTGTTGGAATATTTCGCCTGCTTTTGCTAAGACCGCCTTGGGCAATGTCTTTATTTGCATGAGCTGTAAATGTTTCCCCGTTGACTTTTATAATCGGTCGTCCATTAGCTGTGAGCGATCACCTCAGACTGTTCGGGCGGCGCCAAAACATTTACCGGGGCTCGGCGGCGCTGTTGAGCGAGCTCATTTCCTGTCCGTCCGGCGGGCGGAGCGGCTGTCGCGGCGGCGCGCTGCTGTTTCCGCATTTTTACCGTCTGTCCGGCCTCCGCAGCCCGCCGAACCCAAATGTTAGTCGACCGGCGATCGAATCGGGCCGGCGCGCGCGACCCTTTGACGTCAGTGTTTACCAAGAGCGGCCCTCCGGATGGCAGTTGGAGCGTTTGAGATTCGCCGGCGCGGTATCCGGCGCTAAGTACTGCCACAGTTTTACCCGGTGAGGGATGAGCGAGGAAATGGTAGTCGTCAGAGCGCCGGTGGTCACCTGATCGAGCTTCGTTTCGGACCCGGCTGCCAGCACAGTGGCGTGCCGTGCTACCTCCGCCGTGACGGGGTCAATTTAGTCACTTCGTCGCACTGAAATTGCTGGCCAAGGCTGTGGTCTGTGACTCTGTCGTCGGTCAGTAATGGTGCCGACTTAAAGCGGGCCATCCGACACACCGACACACACTTAACACACGTCACCCGAACCTGACACGCGGCGCTCGACACTGTGACACGCGGCTCCCCACACGGCGCCACGCGCCGCGGTCGAGCCAGTTTGTCTCATCTGACAACAATAGCGCTGTCGACAGGCCGTGGGTCGACTATCGCCGCTAGGACAACGGCACCTCTGTTGTCACTCGGTTGCATGCGCTCCGATGCATCGTGACATGTGTCTGTTCCCAAATGGGGCCTGGATATCCCTTTCCGCCCCCGTCCTGCCGCCGACTGGCCCACGGCAAGCGTGTGTGGCAGCGCGGGTCACTCGGTCCGCGTCGCATGCTGCTGTCGACGTGCCGGGGAGTATCTGTCGATCGGGGGTGGGATGTTTACCTGCCGGCCTCCTACACGGCCGGGCGGCGGGCTCCGTTTGCTGTGCCGTGTCGCCATTTCGGGGAGTGGAGCGGCCCCGCAGCGGGGAGTTTTCACCGGTGTCATCAAAGCGACCCCCGCCAGCGATCTAACGTCATGTGACCGCCGGCATTTGGGAGTTTGTTGGAAGCCGGCGGGCTTCGTATTTCGGTGGGCGCTTGTGGTCGGGCGCTGTGCATGAAATGACATCATGGCAACCGGATTTATGGAGTCTACTCGCGAAATCAGGCTTAGTTTGACATGTTGATACAAACAGTGCACGGAACAGGCGAGTCGGGTCTTCCTCGTCACCGCCGCGCCGCGCCGACGGTGGTGGCCGGGCTTAAAATGGCCTCACGCGCGTGACTGTGCAACGGAGGTGGTTTCTCGGCACATCAGAGCCGCTGCTACTGGCTGCTACCTGTCCCAGCCAGCGCGGTATTCCGTGCCTGTCCGTCCGATTACTGCACTGAGCCTTGAGCAGGCAAGACGTTAGAGATTTGACGGAGGCCACCAGCATAAAGCGGCTCCACCGGACTTGATGCTAGACAGGCGCTGGGGGTAGCATACAGTTATATCCTCTTGATAGCGTAATGTCACGTGGGTTGCAAATCGAATTTAGGTCGAATTTTAACTGAATTACTATGTACGGCTATATACGAATTTCGCTGTTCATGCTATCTGTAAATTGTCAGCAGCAGATGTAAGCCTCGTGGTTATGCCCTCGTTGGTTGTCCCGTCTGCGTTATTTGGAAGTGCGTGTTCTGGTGACGTGCATTAAGCCCACAATGCGCCCACGACGAGTTTTGCTGTGTTTGAGTGTCAATGTTACCGCTGTTACGTGTATTAATGTGGTGCCAGTGCTTTGGTTGTTTGCTGTTCAAAGTTCAAACACATATGCAAGTGTTGTTGGAGGTTCTGCTAACAATATGTGCGTGTGTGCCACTTTTAACTGATGAATGTTGAAGTAACTCTTGCTGCACGTATGCTGGTAACCGGTGAATCTTGAATGATCCTTCCCTGTGCTAACTTGTCCTGGCTCTAATGATAGAAGCGACGTATATCATACAGGCCAAAATAACTCTGCTCCGTTGTTCTGCCACGCTACAAGCCACTGATTTTCTCCCGCTTCTCTAGCCTTACATCTCAGGATAAAGCATGGGCATCGGACAGTCCCCCACTAATCGAGTGGTCACTTCTCATCGCTTACTGTCTCACTCCCCTTCCCCACAACAAACCCGCTTACCCCGGCATCACTTTTTCACTAACCCACGCTAACCCAGGTGACACAAACCCCCACTACACCCGGGACTGACTAACCCCACTAAACCCACTTCACCCGCTGCCCACTAACCCAACTAACCGCTGGTGCGTCGGTGCCTTTCCGCAGCTGGAGGCGCGCCAGCTGATACCTCCGTACGTGCCCCCGCTGTCGGGCGACGTAGACCTGGAGTATTTTGACCCCCTGTTCACGTCTGAGCCGGTCCAGCTCACTCCCACCGACCAGTGAGTGATGTGGCTTACCTGACCCGACCCGCATGCCTGCGCTCACTGTCGAGGTCGGCTTGAGCCTGCATCTGCCAGCCTGCCAGCCTGCCCGCCTGCTGGACCCTGTCCCTGTGTTTGTTGGTACTGCTTCGTATGGTTTACGTTACAACCGCTGTGGCTTTCGTTCCCGTTATAGTGGTGTTTGGCGTTGAGTTGCGTTTTTTAGGCAGCGATAGCGCCTTACGTTTATGTTTTCAGGAGTGGCTGCGCTTTCGTTTTGTTCGGTGCAGTGCTTACGTTTCGTTTTGGCAGCTGAGTGTTGTGCCCGTGTTGTCGGTCGCCGGGTGCGATAGGTAGCGCCGCCCGCCGGGCGCCGGGTCACCGTCCGGCCGGCCGCCGCTGACGGTGGCGCCCCTGGCGGACGTTTGTTGCAGCTCGAACAGAAGCAGGTGACCCCGCCGTATAAGCCCCGCGTGGAGACGGAGAGAGATTTGGCCAACTTCCCGCCAGAGTTCACCGATGAACCCGTCCAGCTGACCCCCGACGATCGGTGAGTGACCGACGACTGGACCTGACGTGACCCGACCTGACCTGACCTGACCTGACCTGACGTGGCCTGACCAGCGTCTGTCGTTATTAGTTGGATAAGTGTAATCGTATATTTCCAACAGAACATTTTTTATGTTTATAATTTGAGTAATTCGACCCATCGCGAGCAGTAGGGTCCAAAATGCCTGTTGAGTATAATCCATCTCACCAAATATCGACCTTATGTTTGTTTTCTAGCACATGTGACATTCACCCCTCTATAAACGAAGTGTTAGAAAGCTTGGACCTGACGGACCAAATCACCTGACTGACCTGACCTACTGCTCAAGCACGATGACCTGACGCTGAGCTGCTCGTCTGGCCTGCCATCAACTGGGCAAGATGCGTTCACAATCCAGCCTGGAATCGGTTGTTTGAGTTATGATTCCACGCAGCTGAAGGCGACAGGTTCCGCGAGTTCTTCCACTGAAATGGCTATCCAGGATGTCTGCTGTTGACAGCGAGATCAGAAGTCTGAAGTATACATAGACTGTTCATCTCGAATATCGAAACAAAAACAATGCTAGCGGATGCAATTCAACTTTTTGCCTGTGCGCGCACCATTTTGAAATTAATTCTGGTCAGCGGCTCCGTCATTATCTACCGTGCGGATCGCTGATATATTCGTTTCGCTACGTCACCACCCATTATCAGGTGACTATGAATGCCTATTGGCAAGTTAATTTAATTAATTTGGCGATTTGGCGATTAATTTCTCCCATTTTGGGAGAGGGGCTAGCAGGGAGACTGGGAGGGTTACTGGCAGCCACCGTCGGAGTTGTGGGGTCTGGACGGACTATGGGCCGAAATTAGCTGGACGTCCAAATAGTGGGCTATTGTGGGCGCCCCGCCGCCGCCGCTACAGGAGAGTTCGGTCGGCTCGAGTTGGGTCGTCAGAGGGTCTGGAGGGGGAGGGGGGGGGGGACTACCAGAAAACCGTCAGGTGGTAGGTGCCGGCCCGATGAACATCCAATCCAAGGGTATAGTTGAACGAGACGAGCGCCGAGGGCCATGGCAGCTGTGGTAGTCCCGGTAGTGTCACCGCCGGGCCGCGGTGGCTGCCCGGGCGCTCTCCGCCAGGTCAGGGAGTGTGAACTCACCGACCCGGTCACAGGGGAACAGTACGGTGCGGAGCGACCTGTGGGCCGCCAGAGAGCGCTCCAGACAGGTCGCCAGTTCAAGGGCGCCGCTGCTCGCCGGCCATGGGGGATTGTTGTTTGAGGGGCTCCAGCAGTCGTGGGCGGATAAATGAGCCTGTTTTCGCATGGCCTGCTCTGTGGTTGTTTTGTCTTAGTCAGTGCATCTGGTACGAGAGGTGAGTACTTAAGATGCGGCGAAGTACTAGAAAAAGGAATGCAATTCTTATTATATTCATAATATCCGAGATTAGCCGACTAGCTGAGCTCAAAAGCAGACCGATAGCATCCCGTACACTATCCAACTCTCAATCTGTCTGCCACAAACACAAGCATCACGCGATAGTCCCGTGATGATCCCCGCCTTATCCTTCGGACTGGGACCAACGCCGGGCCGGACCGAGACGGTCCACACAGACCAGGACGGTCTGATCCGGGGACCAGGGTGGTTTACACGGACCACGGCGGTCTGATTCGCAGACCATCATCTGATGAAAGATGAAGTGACGAGCTAGGAGGGATCCAGCCCGGTCAATCTATGCCAAATATTCGCCCACTCCGACTTGTATCAGAATTGAGGCCGGCGTGGCGCCGGATTATGAGATGACAAATGGTACGAGAAGATCGACTCATATCGAAAAGATCGAAAGATCGAAAAGTCCCGGCCCGGCCTGGGCTGGGTACGGACGGCACCGGTACAGAGCTAAACTGGTGTCGTGTGTTTTTGTATGATGAGATTGTCCATCGTGCTATTCTCGTTCCGAGATTTCCGATATCCCGGATACCAGATGATCTCAACTTCAGCTAGCATCTTGATGGGCTATTTATAAGTTAAACTGCTGTGCAGTCTTATTTGTCTTTTCCGGGTTACAGTCCCTGTTCTTGCCTGGTCTATCTTATGTTTCACCGATGAGTTAAACTAACCTAACTGAATCTACTTCAGCTATTTTTGTTGTTTTTAGTCGTCAAGTGTGTGCCGGGCGGTGCAATGTGGTAATTATACCAAGTGGGAATCGTTTCTGTTAGCAGCCGCACCACAAGAGCTGATTTAATGGGTAATTGTAAGGTTATCAGCGGTTACCAGAGCCAACAATCGCAAAGCTCGTAATTAGTAAGGCAATGCGGCTGGCAACAAACGCCGAAAGGTCGTCTCAAAATGAGGGACGCGGGGTTACAACGGATTCAGTTACATAAGATCCTACAGCCAGTTATGCTCATATCTTTTGCAGTCTGCAACGATTTGGTGCTAAATTACAGCTAATGAATGATATCTGCAAGGGGATCATCTACTATTGGGTATTTTCTTGATACATGTAATATAAAAAATAAATAGAATATAAAAGACGGTTAACTTCCTCCAAAAACCGACTGTCTATTTTCCTCCTCAAATCTGCACGTCAAATTTTCCATCCGCGTGTTTTTGCGCGAGTGAAAATTACTATGCGTTCCGGCAATTACATAAAATACAAATAGAGTGAGGCACCATCAAACACCACCCCCTGACCCTCAAGGGTCACTCTCACTGCGGTGCCGAACCATCCCACATCAAACACCACCCCCTGACCTTCAAGGGTCACTCTCACTGCGGTGCCGAACATCACCAACGTGCCATGGGGTCCCGTCCACTTCTACAATATGAAGTGACGGCACCCTGGTAACAACACCCGGCTGCGACCTATCACCACAGCGTGATCCAGGCTGTCGGACCCACACGGCGTCCCCGACAGTGTAGGTGCTGTCCCTGCCCTCCGGACCGCTGCCGTCCGCTGGATCACCACCAGTGCCAGTGTCTGTCCTCACGCTGTCCCTGACCGAGTACCGGTAGATCTGTCCGGCTGGTGTCGTAGCCGAGCTCTGTCCGTCCTGAGGTGTTACGTTGTAAAGATGCACGGCATCGCCAACGGTGCACCCTGTTCTTGCGGCTATGACCTTCACGGTCCGATGATTCCTCTTTACCACACCATTTCCACTTGGGTGGTAGACGGCGCGGAACCTCAGCCGAATTATCCACTTTGCCGCGAACACTGCAAACGCCCGACTGCGAAAGGCGGTATCATTATCCGCCAGGATCTCTTCTGGAGCTCCACGTTCATTGAAAATTCGATGCAGCTCTTCAATGACGTGCGCTGAATCTGCCCTTCGAAGCAATCTCCACAAACTGAACCTCGAAGGACCGCAGTCGACCACCGACAGGTACAGACTGCGCTGGTGGTGCGTGACGTCAATCGCCAGCCTAGTCCAGGACTCGTTCACCTCCAGCTTCCCAGGCTTCCACTTAACTGGTGCTGGGTCGATAGACCTGCATGCGTCACAGTGGGACACGACAGCACGCGCCTCTCTCCTCGTAATGTTCGGAGAAATCTCGCGCCGAGCGAAGAACAGCGTTCTCTGCACTCCAGGATGGCCTGCGCGGGTGTGCACCTCGCGAACCGCTGCTCGCCGTCCTCTTTCTTCGTCCTCGGTCCCATCTGCCCCGACGCCATCGCCGCCATCACCGCTCGTGCTGGAGCTATCTTCATCACCGCTGGTGCACTCAGCATTCACCGCAGCACCACATGTCCCAGCGGACTCTCCGTTCAGTGGACCGCGCAGCCACTGAGCGGGAACCCGGCTGAGGCAGTCCGCTTTGTTGTCCGCCGACTTCACCAGAGTCACTGTCAGATGCAGGTTGAATTCGGCCACCAACTGCTTGACTATGTCGACTCGGCGCCGTATCAACATTTCCCCGTGGGCCTTAGTGCGGAGACGTGCTCGGCTACTTAATGCATCGTCGAGCCAGCGATGAACAGTGGCCGAGTCCGTTTTCAGCTCGATGACTCGCATGCCCCAGGCGATAGCTAGATTGAGGCCTCGCAGGGCGGCATCGAGCTCTGCCATATTTATGTGAGTCGTCTCATCCTTTCGAAGCCAGCATCCGTCTTCGATGATGTTTCCATCTTGCGTCTCCAGAGCGATTCCCGCCGCCACAGAGGAGGCGTCCGTCCACACGACAGCACTGTCTCCACTGACGTGCCAGTGACCTCGCGCTGGATCATCCTTCACCATCCGCTCAGCCATGTACATCATCTGCTCGCGCAGCTCTGGATCGTCGGTAACGTCGTCCCAGTGGTGAGTCACAGCATTGACTCGACGTTTCAGCCAGGCCTCAGCCAGCCGCACACTGGCATGTGCGCCACCAGACGTCCGCACCAGGAGAACACAGCGCGGCGTGTTATGACGTCAGGAGGGGCACCGACTGCATTATCCCGAGTCCAGTGGAGATCACCGTCTCCTGCGACTCCAACCCGCAGGCCCAGCAGCCGTGCTCCGTCCTGGACTCTCTCTGGAGGCTTGCACTCCAGGCCGTACTTAGAGAAGTGCTCCACTACACGATCGGCCGTAACAATGTCCTCATCGACACACAGGTCGTCCACATACGGTATTGTGGCGCGCTCCGAATCGGCGTCTTGGCTGAGGACCGCTTGCACCACCTTCTTCATCATCAGCGGGGCCACGTTCAATCCGAACCCGACCCTCGTCAACGCATAACGCCGTCCGCCGACAATCACGGTCTGAAATGGCCAGAGGCGCTGGTCTGTGCGAATCTGCAGGTAAGCTTGCTTCAAATCCACCACGGCGAGATTCTTACCGTGGCGGCGCCACCTCCGCAGCGTGTCTTTGCAGACGTCGGCCTCTGCTGTGTGCTCAGGTACGTGGCTGTTCAACTGACGGTAGTCCAGACAGGGTCGCACCTTGCACTTACTGCCCTGCTCCACGGCCATCAGCGGCAACAGTCCACGGGGAGGGCCATAGACGGACTGATCGTATGGAATTAGCCAGTCATTGTCTATCCAAGTCTGAAGTTCGGCTTCAAATTCCTGCCTGGCTTCTGCTGACATGGCATACTCAGGCACACTGCTGGATAGACTGGCTGGCTCAGCTCCATCTTCCCACTTCCACGACATCGTCCACGCTCGTTGGTCGGCATCAAACCGTACTGTGAAATCGGGCGTGTCCACCACCAATTCATCTTCAAGGCCTGGTGGAGTGGGCGGCGTAGTCGGCTTCCCACAGAACTTGACATCAGAGGGGGATGCAATCATCACGCCACCCAGAGCCGAGATGGCGGGCACTCCGAGTACCATCTCGACACCCATCGGTTTGTCATCAAGAACCAGCACAGAAACATTCGCCGACTGCCCGGAACACGTTCTCAGCTGCACGGTTCCAACCCCACTGGAGAAAAACGGGTCTCCACTCATCGACGTTACCGCTGTTCTCTGAGGCCGCCATGCCTCACACACAGACTTGTAAACCAGGTTCTCTGTGCAGCCAGAATCCACCAGAGCTCGGCACCTGTGCCCGTCAACAGTCAGGTCTACGACCGGCAGAGCGCCACCCGTCACTGCGCGGGAGATGACGCCGGCGCTGACACACCATCTCCCACGCCGTTTCCCGAACGGACAGGGCACCGAGACGCCAAATGGTTGGGTTCGCCGCACACCCAGCACCGTCTTGTCACACGCCTCGCAGTTCTAGATGGCTCAGCCGTCGTTTCGTGATTGTTTCTCTGTGCCTGCGTGAGGCGCTCTCCTGCCGCCGCGGCTGCCATCGCCGGGTCATTCTTCACGGCCCGTCGGGCACTGCTCAAGGCGCTCTCGATGCTCAGGTCCTGCACTCGATAGCTGGCGCCCATTGCTTCACGCACGTATAGTGGAAGACCAGAGATAAAAGAGCACAGAAGGGTCCGATCTGAAACACCTCCTAAAAGTGTGGACAGTCGCCGGAGGTCTGCCAGGAAAACGTCCACTGCTTCACCTGGTCTGAGCTTCCGAGCCACAAACTCTTCATACGCCCCAAGGGGATCTGGCGCAAACGCAGACTGCAGTGCGTCCTTCACCGACTCGTACGACGTTCGATCTCTCGCTGGCAACTGTGCATAAACAGTGAATGCGTCACCTTTCAGCTTCAGAGGCAGGATCCTCATGATATCACTGCCCTGCACAGTATTTTATGCACTGAAATATGCACAGTATTTCAGTTCGGTTCAGCCACCGTACGACGTCTTCCTTGCCGGAATAATCATCGATTGCATCGATATACTCGTCATCGTTAGCTTTACGTTTCTTTGGAGCCATTTTACCACCCGTATATACAAGGAAGAAGGCCGAAATGGCTTGTAATATAAAAATAAATAGAATATAAAAGACGGTTAACTTCCTCCAAAAACCGACTGTCTATTTTCCTCCTCAAATCTGCACATCAAATTTTCCATCCGCGTGTTTTTGCGCGAGTGAAAATTACTATGCGTTCCGGCAATTACATAAAATACAAATAGAGTGAGGCACCATCAAACAATACATTAATACATTTTGGTGTTTCATTCATTGTTCACTGATAAATTCACACATTCATTGTTTTCTGGTCGCTCGTAAGGGGTCACATCTTTCATATACTAATGCTTTCCTCAATGAAACGTTCCAATTTCTTTACACAAGCTCACTCCTCGTCTCTGACGCATTGTCTCGTCTCCCCGTATCCTCCCTCCCCCCCCCCCCTGATCAGCCGCCCCGTTGTCTAATGTCCCGGACTCGTCACCGTCTGACCACGCCGGCTGAGTCAGCGCTGTCGCCCCTCCGCGACCTGCGGTCTGACCTCACCCGGCGCCGCCGCCTGGTATTGTCGGGGGCCCGCTGTTCCCTCAGGTCCCAGCTGAGTCACCCGCCAGGCGGCTGTGGATTATTGCATGAGGCCGGGTACCCGGCGTGTAGGCGGGCGGGAGGGAAGGGTGGGAGGGGCTCGCTCCGTCCGACGTCGATACCGATGATCCTGTCGGCCGTCGCGGTCATTGCCGTCGTCACCGTCGTTTATGTCTCTGTCGCCATGGCTGCCGGGAGTCTGCAGTCGGGGATCATTACGCCGCTGAAACTGCGGTCGCCGGCCGGCGGTTTCTGAAAAACTGCGACGGTGACGTCTGTCGCCATCCGGGGACTGTGACCTTCTGCGGACACGGCTCGCCGCTTAACGACTGGTCAGAGAGGGCTATCGGGACGGCGCCGGGCTATGTCTGGAGTGGAGAAAGTGGAGGGGTCAGGACACGAGAGCGACGGTCATGTGGCAGACAGTCGACGAGCCGGGCAGTTGCCGGGTACGGCTCTCGTCTGAGAGTATTCTGAAAGTCGTAAACTTTTCTAGATGCCGTTGGGCGAGCCGGCTGTCACTGGGCATGCTCGTTGACGCTTAGTCGGCCGTCCGTCACTGGCCTGCCGGTGTCGGTCGATGCTTGGGTTCCAACTCTGGTCTGCCTGACGTCTGTTATGCTGGTCGTCTCTGGTCTGTCAGTTGTCTCTGGTCTGCCGGTCGTCTCTGTTCTTTCCGTCTTCTCTGGACTGCTACCGGACCGCTCCTCCCAACTCTGGCCCGGTCGTCTCCCGAGTCGCCCCGGCCGACTCGGAGAGACGGTATCGAGCCGCGGCGGCTATTCCCAGTGGTGGTCGGCCTCCGACGGCCGGCCTGCAGCCGCGTCGCTCGGGTCAAGGTCACGGCCGACCCCCGGGCGGCGTCCCGGGGGCGCTGACCGGAGGGGGGGCGGGGGTCGGAGGGGAGGGGCCGCCGGTCACCGGGTGATGTTTGGTTTCACCAGCGCCGCGAGGTAGCCGAGGCCGGCACGCTCTCTGCGAACCCCGCCGCGCTGAAAGCATGGTTCGACGGCGCTTGTGAGAGAGAAATCAATAAGCACAGAGCAACTCGCCTGGCAGCCCGGCGAGCTGCTTTAACCGGAGCCGTCTGCAACTCGGCCGAACGTAGCAAAATATGTTTGCCTGTGTGCCGCTCCGGGTCTTGCGCTGGCTGCCGGGAGCAAAATCAATAGAACATACTCGGCAGCAGCCGCCGCGCCCTGCCTCCTAGCCGGTGCGATGCCACGCAAAGGAGGCATTGTGGAACATAAATTACTTGCACCAGCGTGATAAATATCGCTGGGCGTCGGGCGGCCGCGACGCCGCATTGTGGCACCGTATTTACGCCGACATAACTCATGTCTGCCGGCGCAGTCGGTCGTGCTTGCCGACCTTGATTGTGGCGAGGACGTGACACGAACTGGAATCGGACTTCAGGCGCAGTTGGCTGTGCTGTACTGGTCAGCCGGCGGGCGGCGCTAACAGTGCTGTCCCGAATCCCGTGAATCGCTGGGATGATGGGATGTAGTCGGGTCAGATCGACAGTCGGCGCACATGGAGGCAGGCTGGTTGTAGTTTTAGGGTAGCCTTGTTTGCTCGACTCTCCATCCGTATCCTGCAGTGTGTTTTGTCGGGTCCATTACAGTTTGGTCTGATCTTGTATAGTCTAGACTGACCTGCATCCGCCCAGGGTTCGGAGCCGTTTTAGCGTAAAAACGGAGCGTAAGAACGTAGCCGTAAAAACGTAGCCGCTACGTACGAAAAACCTTAGGGGTTGCATCACCCCTACGGCCCCATCCCCTCCCCCCGGGCGAAAGTTAAGACATACTGTGACCTCTGACTAAGATTAAGAGAAGACATTGATCCCAGTCTTCTCTCGAAAAGCATAAGAAATCGGTCCGGTCTGATGGATCTACTGGCATTCGATCTTTAAACCCACCATTAGCCGAGACGTCTGCTTTCAATCGTCTGTAAATGTATGATGATGGAGCGACCTGTGCCGAGTTTTTAGTGTTGTCTCCTGTCTGGCCCGCTTCCGGCCGCACCAGTCGCGCCAAATCGCCTGACTCAGCTGGTACTGTTCGCTCGGGCGCCGCCCTTGCTCCCGTGCTCTGTAGGTCACTCGGCGCTCTGCCCCGACCGGGCTGTGCCAAAGGCGCCATGGCCGGCCGTTGGACTCTCCATTTCTTGTTCTCGTCTGGGCGGCGGCGGCGGGGGGAGGGGGGTGGGGGTGGAGAGGGTTGGGGGAGGGTGTGTCCCTCGAGGACCGTCCGTCATACCGGGCCACGTCAGGTAGTCGGCCGGGCACAGTGCCACCGGCGACTCTCAGCGGGACCTCAGGCGGACCTCACAGCGATGCACTGTGGCGGGTCATGGGCGCAGCATGACCTCAGCTGTAGGTGAGCCCTGAAACCCCAATGCCTAAGCAAATAACTGTGACGGGTTAAGATACGAAAGGTTTTGGAAGGATGAGCTGACAGCTTTGAGAGTTTCGGTTTGAGAGCTGGGTGCTTATTTTTTATTTAGTTCAACACCCTCGGCAGTAGTTTTTTTTAACAAAGTATGACTGTCGTGTACCGTTTGAATTTAGATTCCATGCTCTAATCACTTATTGGTGAGCTCAGCCCGCCGCACTTGGTTCGACGGTCCCGGACCCGGTCCAAGCTGCCATCCCTCGGAGCCGTCCCATAAGCCGGGCTCAGGCGCGGCCCCTCCCAGTTCTCCATCTCGGCCCGGCTGGCCGCCATCAGAACGAGATGACGACCATTGAACGGCGGCGCGGCGCCGGCGTTTCGTCAGCCGCCGTCGCCGCTGAGCCTTATCTACGGCCGGTGGCGCTGGGCGGTGGGCGGCGCTGCGCGGAGAGCAGAATGGCCCGCCGGATACCGAGAGCCGGCGTGACGCCATCGGCGTGCCATCGTGACGGCAGCGGCCACTGCCATCGGCTCATCGCCGCGCCCCCACGGCGCTCTGCAGCTGTGTCTTTGGGAGACGGCAGAGGGGGTGGAGTGGCCGCGTGGGTGTGGTCAGATGTCCGACCTCTCGGCAGTGGCGCGGTCAGAGCCAAGGTGCCTCAGCTGCGGCGTTGAGGCGTTATGTAAGCAAATTGTTGCTGCTGTGGTTCTCCTGGCCAAGATTGTCTCAAAGTTTCATGAGTGGGTCAAGTGGAAAGCGGCGATGACATCTGATTAGCTGTGATAGCTCTCGTAGGCCAATCGATTCGGTTAAGCGTTATCCCAACTCGTGCTTCCCAACCGGAATGGCAGCGCATCCAGACCTCGCGAACCGCCGCTGCGCCCAAACGGGTTATACCTCCAGGTCAAGCTAGGCGACAGTTCGCAGAAGCTCAGCCAATCCGCCACCGGTGGACAGACTGGTGCAGTGACCCGCGGTTATCCTCCGAACGTTACTCGACCCGTCTCGATCCGACCCGACCCGACCCGGCAACTGGACAAGAGACATGGCGAAAGCCACCGCCGCTGCCGGCACCACCGCCGCGCCGGCTGCAGAGATGCATATGCATGCGAGCAGGTCACCCAGTCACGACCGACGAGTGCTGGGTCCGGGAGACGACAGGGTCCATGGGAGACGATAAAGGATGAGGAGGGTGAGGAAGACGGTATGGGAGATGACAGGAGACGAAAAAAGGCAATGAAAGGTGACAAAGGGCTGCCAGAAAATGGGAGAGTCGGTATGATACGGTATGAGACGATGGCAAAATCCGGAAGGCCCTATGAAAAGATATAAGTAGGGTAAGACGGTGAAGAAAGATAAGATACACATGGGGTAACAGATGACGGAATGCGCTGGAAACCTTATGAGACGCTTGAGGCTAGAGATGAACTTACACCCAAATGACTTGGAAGGTCGTTGTGAGATGCCAGGTGACTCGAAACGCGTCACGAGGTTCGACAGGTTGCCGGGTTGACGTTCAGCGACTCCTGAGGTCACCGGAGACCGGTCGGAGCCGCCGCCGGCGCGCCCCGTGAGCCGTCAATCAATCTGGCCGGCGACAGTCCCGAGAACTCCGGCAGAGTCCGGACGGGACGGCAGGGTTGCAGACGGGATGTCAGGCCAGACGGATTACGGACGGGATGGGATTCCAGATGAGACGGATTGCAGACGGATTTGCCCGCCAAAAATGGTCCGTTGTTGGACTGGCGCTCGGGTATGAAGGTAGGTAAGGATGGTTGACTGGCGCTTAGGTATGGGGTTCCGGACAAAATATCGAAAAGCAAAATATCGAATAGCAAAATATCGAAGACAAATTATCGAAGTGGCAGAATATCGAAAGCAAAATATCGAATGCGCAAAATATCGAAATCGCAAAATGTCGAACCGCAAAATATCGACATCGCAAAATATCGACATCGCAAAATATCGAATTGCATAATATCGAATTGCAAAATATCGAACTCGCAAAATATCGAATAGCATAATATCGATAGCAAAATATTGAAACGCAAAATATCGAAAGACAAAACTTCGAAAGACAAAATATCGAAAGACAAAATATCGAAAAGGCAAAATATCGAACGCAGAATATCGAAAAGACAAAATATCGAACGCAAAATATCGAACAGACAAAATATCGAAAGACAAAATATCGAAAAGGCAAAATATGGAACGCAGAATATCGAAAAGACAAAATATCGAACGCAGAATATCGAAAAGACAAAATATCGAACGCAAAATATCGAACAGACAAAATATCGAACAGACAAAATATCGAACAGACAAAATATCGAACGCAAAATATGGAAAAGGCAGAATATCGAACGCAGAATATCGAAAAGGTAGAATATCGAACGCAAAATATCGAAATGACAAAATAACGAACGCAAAGCGTCGAAAAGGTAAAATATCGACTTGAAATGGCCCTCTGCGGACTCCTTAGAGCTCTGTCGAACTCTGTCGAAATTAGGTTTCGCTCGATAGATCTTCCGGGGCTATCAAACATAGACGGATTCAACCCAGAGTTTTCGGAGGGTCTTGGAGGGTCTCAAATCAACGCAGGCAGGTGTCAGGGGACATGCTGGCCTCTAAGGGCTCCGCAAAGAGTTCAGATTCAGAGGGCACTCAGAACGACCTTTGTGGGCCCTACGAAGGTCTCCGAGAGCTCACGCAGACTCCTGGAATTCCACACTGATTCTCAGGCCAAATGTCGGCTTGTTGAATCGCTTTATCTGCTCTTGGTTCCCCTTTCGCCAGCCTCTGAGAGTCCCAACGCCGGAACTTATGGGGCCATGGGCCCTACACCGGCTTTTAGGGCCCCTACATCGACTCTTGGGACTCATGACTCATTATATATGGGTCTAAGCGGCTTCTAAGAATCCCCATGCAGGTTCTAGTAGCCGCCAGTCGAATATTTGGGCTCACACGCTAGCTCCCACCTCGCTAGGGCACGGGGTCCCACCCCGTGCACGCTCCAGGGGCCTACCTGCCTCTAAGACCCCACACATACTTTTGGGGCCCCAAACGCTTGCTCCTGAAGGCCCCACTGAGACTCCTAGTCCTTTCCTCTATTCAGTCCTCCATACTGGCTCTTTAGGCTAAACATCGGCTCCTGGTGGCCATCCCGGCTTTGGAGGGTCTCCATACAGGCTTTTTTGGGTCCGATGTCAGTCTCTGAGAGCCATCAAAAGCCTTTCGAGCCTACGAGTATACTGCTTTCTGAAACCCTTCAGCAACTTCTGAGGGACCGACCCTGGTCGGAGGGCTCATTCGGTCTGGGGAGTCATGTAGGTCTCTGGAGGAGCCTCTAAGGGGTCGGTTTCCAAGGGGCTTTTAAACACGGTCTTCTAAGAACGGTCTCGTAGGGCCCTTAGTGGTCCACTGCGGATCCAGAAAGTGGGTTGAGATGCTGAGGGTGGTGGCTAGACTAAAACAAGATTAGATGATAAAAACTAGCTGCATTTGCTTCGTTATGCTTTATTTGAGATAGGTACACTGTAATTTCAAATATTTTGCAGAAATTGTGTGTTTGGGGATGGTTTTCCAAAATCTTCGTTTTTCATAAAGCAATGATAATCACTCTAAAAAATATTGGGGGGGGGGCGAAACTTCCAGAGGGGCCCCTTGAGAAACCTTTGCACCCCCATCCGAAATTACCTTCCGCCGCCACTGCTGAGATCTACAAAAAAAAATATCAGAGTTTTCCAAGTCTGTCATGGACCCGCTGATTGCTCTTTGCGGCCTACAGATAACAGAGGGCCCGATGAGTTCGACAGAGCTCTAAGGAGTCCGCAGAGGGCCATTTCAAGTCGATATTTTACCTTTTCGACACTTTGCGTTCGTTATTTTGTCTTTTCGAGATTTTGCGTTCGATATTTTGCCTTTTCGATATTTTGCGTTCGATATTTTGCCTTTTCGATATTTTGCGTTCGATATTTTGTCTGTTCGATATTTTGCGTTCGATATTTTGCTTTTTCGATATTCTGCGTTCGATATTTTGTCTTTCAATATTTTGTCTTTCGATGTTTTGTCTTTCGATATTTTGCGTTTCGATATTTTGCGTTTCGATAGCTTGCGTTTCGATATTTTGCTTTCGATATTATGCTATTCGATATTTTGCGATTTCGATATTTTGCAATTCGATATTTTGCGATTCGATATTTTGCGATTTCGATATTTTGCTATTTCGATATTTTGCAATTCGATATTTTACGATTTCGATATTTTGCGATTTCGATAATTTGCGACTTCGATATTTTGCGTTTCGATATTTTGTCATGGAAGCTTAGGTATGAGCGCAGGAATTGGAAGGATGTAAGAGGACGGTGGTGGATATGGCTCTGTATGCGAACGAAATGGACGAGGAACTTAAAGCCAGTAGGTATCTGAGTTAATTATCAACCAACAGTTAGTCACCCCGGCCTCAGGCGAACTGCTGCTTCCGTCCTTTTCGGTCGTTCGCCTGGTTTCCGAGGATGCACTGTGCTGTTGTGTGTTGATAGAACTATCAAGACCTTACATCTTGATAGTTCTATCAATAAGGTAGGCGGTGATCAGACCTGACCTACGCAGGCAGCTCTTCAGACGTCTGTCTGACAGTCTGTTCCGTCCATCCATCGCCGTCAGTCCCGTCTCCAAGTCTCCGTCTCCCCAGTCCATGCAGTGGGCGCAGTACGGTGGTGCTGACCCAGCCCCCCTACGAACCCCGCCACTGACCGACGACCGAACGTCACATCGAGCTCCGCCGCCAGCGAGCACTGAGTAGTCGTTACAGCGACAATGGCCCTCTGTAATTTAGCCGATATCCTCTCGACTCTGGGCGTTCCCAGAACTGCCGTCATGCCAGTGGATGTTTGTTGGCCACTGGTGTTAGTATTAGAGCCGTGATTGCTGACGGCAGACGCCCGGCGCCGGATCGCATTTACTGACACGACAACCCAGACCGGATCTGCTACTGGTGCCGAAATAATCCCTCCGCCGACCCTTTTTTTAGCAGTTTTCATTTCGCTAATAGTGGACGTTCGCTAGCCATGGCTCATGACTGCAAAGGAGATTACACTTTACTGCGAACCGCTCCATAAAAACGGTGACTTATATCGGCGGTCGGCCGGATCGTGACGGCCGGGCCATGTAAGGAACACGCTGCCGTACATTACTGCAGTGTCCTCGAGCGGTATTTTTCATGGCGGCCGCTGTTAGTAAACCATCGGCCGATCTCTGGGCCCGGGCCGGGTCGGCTGACCGGTTCGTGGAACACTTTTCCACTGGCACGTGAGGCCGCTGCAAATATACAGCGGCGCCGGCCGGTGGCAGCCGAGCGCTGCTGGCCCGGGTAGGGTTAGGGTGGGGGGGGGGGGGGATGGTGGGGCCGGCGTTCGAAAGGGTGGGATTGGTTCTGATAGGGGTTGCAGAAGTGTTTTCTGGCGTGGAAATGAAACGCGGCTGAACTTCGGGAGACCTCGAATTGACTATGGGTGAGGATTGAGGAATGAGTGTGGACTGAGTGACACGGATACAAGGGTGCTGACTGCTCACGGCATAGCTCTGTGACTGACGGCACTATCAGCTCGCCGATCGTCCCCGATGGTCCCCGATCGTCCCCGACCGCCAGGGAGCTCCGTATCCCCTCCACCCATCGCCCCAAAGGTCGCGCTGGACTGAAACGCTATTCCACAGGGCTGGCTGCACGGCTTCCTTCTGGCTGGGACGGCTCTCATACGTCCGTCAGTCGCCTGCAGAGGCTTAGCCAGAAGGTCAACCACCAACATGCTCGTCTCTCGTGACTTTGATCATCGGCGACCTTTAGAAAATGCCAACCTGAGCCGTTCCGGGTTTTGAGCCGTGGCGGAGGCGCGTTGATGGATTAGAACCAGCGACGTGGCAGATATTGGGTTCGTGATGACCATATATGTACAATGTGCCCTGCTGGTCTCGTCCTCACAGCTCACTACTTATGTGTTTTAATTTAAAGTGCATTGTGAGTGTATCGCATTCCCTTCCAGCACCCGGTCGCCGTTCAGACTCAAGGATGGACCAGCAGGACTCGTAGCAGGGCGGAATCGTGGCAGGGCCAGCAGCTCATGGCCGGCCGCCGCACCCCTTGCCGGCACCGTCGAGCGGCGGCCGGAGCGCTGTATTGATTACGGACGCCGCAGCTGACACAGGCCGGCTGCGGACGGTCAGGGGTCCGCACGGAGCAGAGTCCTGGAGACCCAACATGGTCCACTGAGGATCATTGCAGGCGAGCCCGAGCCGTTACAGGGACTTTGAGAGACCTGTATGGGCCCAGGCGGCTTTTAAGAGCCCCTCTCAGGTCGCTCGTTGACCCCTGAAGGGTCGTCGGAGGACCTTTCTGGATCAGATGAGGCCATCATGGGCCGGTGTGGCCTTCAGAGGTGCCTCACCGACCGTCACGGGCTATATTAGCACCTGTAATGCCCTGAGTGGTGCGCCGCTCCCCGACCTGCCATCACGCCTCCGGCGCGACCGGCACGTATCTGGCGCAGTGGCTCGTACTGTAGCGTAACCGACGCAGGCAGGCACGCGGTGGCAAGCTCGGCACAGAACAGAAGTTCTTGTGGATATTTCCAGCCCTTGCTAGGCGGCAGCTGCATCGCTCACTTGCCTTTTCCACGAGCACCCAAGACGAATCTCTCGGCAGGTGCATTTTTCGCCGTAAAAATGGTGTCCCATTTGAGTCAGCTGGGCAGCGTCGTCCCCAGTGACTGAGAAGGCGTCCGACGCGCGATCCGTCTCCGTACCTTCCAGCACGCCGGGTCGGGACGGACCGATGGATGTAGCCCGTTCATCTGGTGGGCAGCCGGCGCCGAGATCTCCCGGGCTCGGGAACACTGATCCATGTCTGACGCCCTCGGAGGGGCAGCGGGGCAGGTGGCGGCGGCGGGCTTTGGTTAGTGCCCGCGCACTGGAGGAGAGCCCGTGCATTGTCCCGAGGAGATTTTGGACGGTAAATCAATGACGTCGCTGCTGTCTTCGTAGGGGACGTTTAATGATGCGGTGTCGCTGCAATGTAGCGGTATTTTAATTGCAATCTTTTTAACGATAAATGGTTTGACCTCGAATTACTGTCAGCCTTGGCCTAGAAAGGCAGCCATGCAACTTGTTTGCGCTAAGACACTTCGTAAATTCAGCTTAATTGTCAGTGTTCCATACTTGGGTTTAGTATAAACAAAGTTGCCATCCCAGCGCTCCCCTCCCCAATATCCCGGGGTTAATTACCGCGATATCCTTTTGTGGCGCCGGTTAGCGGCTATCTCCTATCGCCCCTCTCCGCTCAATGTATGCTATACGGGCGGCACGGCCCTCCGCCTGGCAGGCGTTTATCGCCAGTGATGTCATCCCTGTATGAGTGACGGAGCGTCCCGGCTGGCACAGCGCAGTCGCCAGTGGTGTCACAGATTTTAGCCAACACGTTGTCACGGCTTGAAGTTTGAACAAAATTGCAGTGTGGGTTAAATGGACTCTGTGAAACGAAGTAACAATAATGCTGACATGTTTGATGTTCTCATTCAGCTGTCATTTTCCTAGAGAATGTCTGGAAACACATGCCTATATACCCAGCAGTAAATGCTGCGATTTTTGTCCTTTTATTAAGCCCAGAGTGTCACCACTCTGGATTGAGCCATTTAGATGGCAGCTGGCTCAATCGGAAGTGTTCCTTTTCACTCTAACTGCATTAGCCGCCTACTCAAAAACAACTCTTTACGCCCCCAGTGCCTGAATTGAGAGGACGTTGAGTGAGTTTTGAGATAGCGTATCTGCAGCGATTGTTCCAATGTGCGAGGCGCAAATCCCGGCTCAACCTAATGCCCTGGTTTCTGAGTGCTCTTTGATGTACTTTGTTGCCAGGCAACGAAATCCCGGAGACTATGTTTCTGTGAATTTGTCACTTGCAATGTTGAGAAAGAGCTTGAGTGCTGACTGCTGAACTTTTCCATTGTGGGAGAGGACATTTTGAAGGCGTTGGGACACGTCCTTGTATTTTGCGCCTCAGTGGAAAATTTACTGTCGATCTTTATAATCATGATATCGTGGTAGTCATCCATCCACGACAATCTTCCCATCGTCCCTCTGTCCCTGCTCCTGACGTCCTCCAAGTCCATCCCTTCACCTCTCGGGCGTCCCTTGCCCCGCGCTGTGGCGAAGGTCGCCGGCCGACGACAGACTGCGCTCTGTCGCTACGGAGCCGGTCTCCATAGCTCACGTGCCGCGGGCCGGTCTCCGCTGACCGCTGACCGCTCGTTCTGACCGCCGACACGCCGCAGAAGACAGACGGTCCACTGACGGCCGACAGACGCGGCTGGCCAGACCGGGACGGGGAGGCAGACAGACGGCCGATCGGGCGACCGATCCGACCGATCCGACTCCCGGTATCTCGGCGAGCCGTCCGACTGGTTTATGCCGCCGGACGGTGCCGCCGGAGCTATGGCGATGGACGGGACGCCGGTCAGAAGCGGGGGCGGGGGTGGCCATGGCGGGGGCGGGGGCGGCCGTCTGACCGGCCCGGCCGGCTGACCCGCCCCGCCCTCTTTACGGCGTGGAAAGCCCGGCCGGCGGCGGCCGTGGGGCCGGTCCGTGCCGTCACCGCCTGCACGGACGCCACATAAACAACAGCAGAGCTGCGCGCCGGCACGGCGGACGCTGGAGGCCGGCCCCTATCAGGCTGGCAGGCGACTGGGCTGGGCTGCAGCACACTGGCAGACTGGGCTGGGCTGTAACGGAATGGCAGGCTAGGCTGGGTTGTAACATGGCGGGCTAGGCTTGGGATGCTGTGGGCAGACTGGTAGCTGGACTGTGGCGCGAATGTGACCGCGCTGGGCTGGGCTGTAACAGATCGACAGACTGGGCTGTGTCTGCACTCACTGGGTCGTGGTCAGACTGACAAATCCGGTAGTGGGCGAACTGGTCAGGATGGTAGCCACTTCTGTGGCCATATCGGCAGACTGGCGGACTGGTGTCCACGGGTTACCTGGGGAAAGAAAGGTAACTGTCAGCGAATGTGTCGAGGCTGCTGGTCTGTCTGCTCAACGTGACCGACCGGGTATATGTAATTTAGAACAACTGAACATTGTGAAGAGCCGATGGGGAATGGTTAAAGAAAAGACGACACAAACTTCCTTTGAAGGAACTTTCTAGGAGAGATCAGGGGTTGAATGAGGCTGAAAATAGGAAGCAAGTGCGCAGTTCAGGCGAATCGAACAGATGCACCCGGTTTTATGGGAACAGCGCACACCTCTTGCCGTGGCTGGCGACGGGCGGTGAAACATTGCTGCACTAATAGGAAAACTTTGGCAGCAGGTTAAAATGTGGAACGGTCGGCCGCCGGCTGGAGCGGCACTTCTGAAACTTTGCCGCTGACGGGAGACGTGCCGTGTAATTGCCAAACATTCCCGGCTGGCCGAGCTGTCGGCGGCAGTGGAGGGCCGTCCCTCCGTCCCTCCGTCCCTTCGCCCTCCTCCCCGTCAGTCGTACGGAACCGGCGCCCGGCTGCCAACCGTCCCACTGTGTCAGTAACGGCCTCCTTTTTTGCCCGTCGGGCCTGTCAAGGATACGACTTATGAAAAATAGTATCGCCGATTGGAGTGACAAGCGCTCCATCGATTGTAGCCTTCTGGCCATTTTCGACCCTGGCGCTCCATATGGGGCCCGCGCCGGCCGGTCGGTTGGGAGGTTTTTCATTATTTCCTGTGGCGTGACACAGTCTGTCGCTGCTGGCTAGGACTGGGCTCCTTTGGAAGCACCTCTACGGTGACAGGGTGGACAGGATCGATCGGTTGAGACGCCGGACGAAGAGAGCGAAATGGCGCATCTGTGTGGTGTGGTTAGCCTGCTATCATCGTAATGAGTCTGACTTTTTGGAAAGGCCAGACTCAAACTAAGCATCTATGATACCCTAGGCAGTAGACTGCCTAAGTGACTGACTACCCACCCACACAGCCTCTACCATCACCGATATTGAATGGACCGATGTCGGACAACCCCGGTGACCTGCTGAGCCCACCGCCTGTCCTCTGTTATAGTCTGGTCCCCGGATCCCACGCGGGATTAGCCAGGATCAGACCAATTACGGACCGTCTGCCGAGCGTCGACCGCCGGCGGCAGAGCCGATCCCCGCTTCCGCCGGTCTGATTAGGTGTAGCCGGACTGGCCGCGGCGCCCGGAATCCGGACTGGATTAATTGCCGAGCCCTTTGAAACAAACGCCCGCCTGTCTGGAGCAGGTGCCGGCCGGCCGGCCGGTGCGAGGAAATGGAGTCCAATGTCGCCCGGTACCCGCCGCCTGCGGGCCAGCTGGAAGGAGGAGGAATTCTGTTGTCCGAGGTCAGGGGAGTGTACATCGGTGTGAAGTTGTTTTGTGACGATGTTTCCCCGCAGTGACCTACCGCATTTCTGCAGCGAGGAATTCAGCGAGGGATATTCAGTAATGAAATATACAAATTGGTTTACTGGGCTACCTCGCTGAGCCGGATCATCAGGTACAAGTCGAGTCAGCGCTGGCCTCTCTCCGAGCTGGCAGTAGAGTCATTTTTACAGCGAGCCCACTGCTACCGCTGCTGCTGTGGTCGCCCGGTATTTTACGGCGACGGCTGACGGCTTCCCGACCTCCTGATACCAGTTTCACGATCAGGCATCAGCGCGACTGGAGTTGAAATCTTGTGATCAATAGTTGCGTGATCAATAGAGGTCGTCTATCAACTGCTCGTTACAGTTGCCTAGCGGAAGGATTGTTCTGAGGCTTGATGGCATGTCCAACTCGATAGCTGGGCTCCATTTTTCTGCATTGTCTGGTGCAGAACAATCAGCAATCAGCAGTCTGACATTGATAATTTATGGGTAAACTTGTGGACTGCCAGTAAAGCTGAGATGCCAAGCTTAAAAGCACATGCCACTGACACGAGCGGGCAATTTCTGGTAGTGATAGCATCTCTGCTGTCCAAGCACAAATGTACTTTGTTGATGCACTGGCAGACTGCGGTGGTCGCTTCAAAGCCTTCGGGAAGCTCGGGCTCGTCCCGGTGCTTTCCCGTCGTCTGGGTGTGCAGGTCGAGCGGTGTCACAGCTGTCGTTTACCATGTAGCTTCTCGCCGCCGCCTGCATCAGCCGTCCCGGGAGACAGTCCCCGGCGGTCGTCGACTGGTCTCTTTTTGAGGATGTGAGACTTCTGTGTCATGTGGTCTTGGGCTTGGCTAGCGCGATGAGGGTAGCTGGAGGTAGCTTTCACCAGTCTTCGATTGATGTAGGCTGATCGGCACAAGAGCTGGTGAGGATTGGGTTCTTGAACCTCTTAAACCCTTTACGAGTATGTTGAATTTCCATCAGCCTCGACGTGTTCCGTTGGCATGATTGTTAAAATAAATTTCAGACATGAATACAGTAGGATTGTTACGGGCGACTGGTTCTCCGTAAGCCTTAACATGGTTTTGCTTGATCCTACTATGTGGAAGGAAGGTGCTGTTTTCTGTGATCCTGTGCTGATCTGAAACACCATTTGCATGCTCGTTGACCATTTACTACTTACACAAGATGGCCCTCCGGCGCGTAACACAAAAATGCTCCGAGTAACTGGACTCTGATCCGATTTTTCCTCCTCTCTGAGCGCCTTCCCCGAAGCGTCTCCACACGACGCTGGTCCGTGGGGCTGGGATCTGGTGCCGACCGGGCCGAGCGGCGGGCACCTCTACCTGCCGGGTCACGGCGCGCCGCGTTTTTCACCGAGCGAAGGCCGCCAGTCGGCACCGCGGCCGGTCTGAAGGCTGTTTGTTGGTCTGCGTTCCAGGAAAATTCAGATCACATGGCGTCTGAGCCGAGCGCGCTGCATAATCTCCGTGTTGGCGCTGTGGTGGCGGCGGCGGAGTAGAGATTGTTGCGGCGGCGGAGTAGAGACTTGGGTAGAGATAGTGACTGAGGGTGAATTCGAAGGCGGTGGAATCGCCTGCCGGCCGGATCGGCACATGAGCCGGCGCGGTCGGTCGAGAGGTCAGGCGACCCGTCAACAGATCCAGAGGTGATGTCATGGCGGTGTAGGAGATGTCCGCTGTCGGCGGGAGACGGGTGGGATGACCAGGGATCGCTATGGACCGGCCATTGGCAGGACATGGGACTGGTAGTGGCGGTTGGTAGGGTGCAGCTCGTGTATGAAACTGTGAGTGACGTCAGAGTCTGCGGGTCATCACCAACTGGTCTGACCGGTCAGCAGGCGACGGGTCACGGTGGGGCTGTTGTCTATTGTTTATTGAGGTGCTGGAGAGAACGCCGTCCCGTGTTACAGCTTCAGCTAGCTTCGCGGTCGCTAATCGAACTCAGTCTTTCGTTCACCATTAACGTCTGGAAATATGAAACGCCACCAATTACTTGCAACCGCGCGGACTTGGAGTAGGTAACCTTTTGTGTTGTTACAAACCAATGCCTAATTCTAAGTAATGTTCTATGTGCACTTTTTGAGTTTGGTGCTCGATGGTCTGCTGCTTTTCGATCATCGTCGATAACGAAAATGGTGGTATACAAAAAGATCATGCGAGATCGCTAGCAAGATCGGACTGTGCTTAAAAGTGGAGAAGGTTTTGTCCGGTCTCAAAAAAATCCACCCATCTGCCGGCGATGGATCACCTGTCTGTGCTCCGCTCGTCACCTCGCCGGGTTTTCCGTGTCGCGGTCCAGACGTCACATTTCGAGCTACATGTCGTCGGGCATCGTCTCTGTGAATTTCGACAAACAGGAAGACAGGCCGGTGATTAGACAAAAGACTGGTTCCCTCGCTCTGAGATGGTCTGTTAGGCAGTGCTGGACAATCTGTGACGCTGGCTGTTGTCTCTATGTTATCTCAATCCTTTGTGCTGATATGAAAGATGGCGGGCATCATGAAACGAATGCCAGACTGAGCAGTGACCGCCACACACATTCACAAGATAGTGAAATGAACAGAGCGTAAAGGTCGCATGCTCATGCGGCGACTTTGTGCCGAGGTATCCTGCCAAATATGTTCCAGCGTCGATGTTGTGATGTTTAGCTGACATTTGATATGCTGCCGATTTCAGCGAGTTTCGGCATTATGCGGTCGCAAAATTGAGGTTCGATGTAGCTCGGGCTGTAAATCATCCATATCGAATCGGCCGTTCAGTGATGGCATCGCTCCTGTATTTTTACCGCGTTGGCTGGATCGGCCTGGCAGGCAGATTTTGAACTTCACAAGGCGAGACGGGCGAGCGGTTTTGCGGGAACACCTACAAAACACACATATCGGACGCCTGATAATCGTCTTAGGTAGAGTGTCGCTTTGAGTGCGCCCGATTTGTAAACGGAATCAGGCACTTCACAGGTGACCAATGGGTATTGCAAGAGCTGTTTCAGTAGATTTACGCCCGCAAGGCACGAGCTCTTGTACTTTTTTATCTAGTGACTATTAGTGAGTTTGTTATGTAAAGGATATTAATGCGTTTTCTTGGGTGTCGTACAACGACCATACCTTCCTGAAAATTGTGAGGTACCTCGCTATTTGCCAACAGGATCTTAGTGGAGAAATCCGTGTCATATAATCGGATGGAAAATGCGAGTGCGGATATCGATATTTGCACCAACGAAGGTCTCCTCGCAATAAAATGCACCTCGGAGGTCGTTATCTTGTGTATTCGTATCCTTTTTCCGCTGGATGAAAATATTACCCTCCATGCTTTTCATTTGATACGACGCAGTTACTAGGTAGATTGCTTATGAAATTACTAAGTTGCTATGTTTCTTATGTTGTGCTAGTTTCTTCTGTGGGATGATAAGTCAATAGTTTGTGTCCAACATTGAGCCGTATGGTTAACAGCATCGCATTTCAAATAGCAGTAACGTCCTCTCATATGTTCAGTGGAAAGTGTTCGCACGTGCCTCTGGGCTCTCCGAGATCACGAGCGGGCTGCTGGCGCCAGGGTTATTGCATTCGGCCCGGGCGTCCTTGCTCTCATAAGCTCGTTGAACATTTAATATTGCAAAATATTGCCATTGACATTGGCAGTGGTCGTTCCATTCGACCCGTCTGAAAATGCTTTCGGCGGCAACCCGACCCAGGGAGCGGCCGGCCGTCAGTCTCATTTCCGTTCTCTGGAATCCGTGCTACTTTGATGATGAAAGCAACTCAAGTAACAGTATCATCACGCTGTCGGCCCGGCTGAATTATGCATTATGTGATGTTCCTCTGAGACGGGCTCTGTGAAATAGCTCCGCTCTGGAAATGTCGTACATTTGAAACATTTTCAAACGCCACCCAGTGAATGGCGGCCGGGGGTTTTATGGCACAGTCCGCAGACGTGCCATTCAGACTGTGGCCAGTGTAATAAGTTTCCGGATAAATTTAGTCGCCGGATGGCCGCTCCGGGTGGCTGGGCCCGGAGTCCGGAGCGTCTGCTGCCCGGGGACAATCTGGCATGGCTGCAGCAAAGGGACTCGTGGGACTGCCGCCAGTTCAAAGATGGTGAAGTCTGGGCTTCCTAGCTCAGTGTGTAGTGACTTAGTCTTCAGTGTAACACTAACATAATGCAACACAAACGTAACAGGATGTAGTGCAGTGCGATAAGAGCTTAACGGGGAATGGTCTGTAACCCGACGGGAACTCTGGTGGTGTCCCACTACCCCCCCCCCCCCCTTACCAGGGACTTTACTGGTTACCAGACTGGGCTGACGGGACTTTGAGACTGGGACTGTGTGGACCGGCGTTGAGAATCCAGGCAATCCTTTACTGGGAATCTGAAAAGTAATGTAAGTTGGACTGATAATCCACTGGTAAATTTGCCGCGGGCTGCGGATGGACGATCGATCCTTTCCTTCTCCAGCCAAATTTGATCTATCTGAGTTAAGGTCTACCAGCAAAATTATCAGTGCGACCAAGCAACTCAAATAATCACGTTATCCAGTGGCTCAAGATGTCCAGCATATTTATACCCTCGTCGAATAGAAGCTCATCAAGAAGTCCACTTACAGCAATTGCGTTCAGTATTTCAGAGCCATTCATGGTGATATTTCAGAAAAATGACACTATTATGGCAATTCCTAAAGATTCGGAACGGACCTCGGACATTTTACATTTCCAAATGGGTGCGCAGTGCGGACAGTAACAAATAATGATTACTGGCCCCGGAGACAGACAGCGGAAGCGACTGATGACTGCGTCAGATCGAAACGGGCCGTCTTCATCGCCAGCCAGTGACGTCTCTGGGAAATATCCACGCAGAATGACACGCCCGGCGAGTCCAGACAGGGAAATTTGGTGAACCGCTCGGGCGATTGGCACTCGCTCATCATATAATGGCATGTGACCCGAGTGGAACGCGCCGCTGGCCCGGAGCTGCTGGCCCGGAGCTGCTGGCCCGGAGCTGCGGCCCGGAGCTGCGGCTCGGAGCTGCGGCCCGGAGCTGCTGGCCCGGAGCTGCTGGCCCGGAGCTGCGGCTCGGAGCTGCTGGCTCGGAGCTGCGGCTCGGAGTAGTTCTGGTGGCCGGCCGTGCCGTGCTGAGCTCAGCGGGTCGGGACGCGGCCAGACGACCTGTGACCGGCCTGTTGGTTTGTTTGTGTAGTGCCGACCGTGGCCCGGCTGAATGGCTCTGTTTTAGCGGTCTGGCGCAGATCAGGGGCCAGTCTCCAGCCGCGGACGGCGATGACTCAGACCGCTATGAAGCCCCAGACGACAGGCGATGGAACAGGGCACCGCCTGGTTCACGATGAGGCACCTTCTGGCTGGCCATGAGGTCAAGCTTCTGCTTCTTGAACGGTTGTTCCTCTGTATTCTTCGGGATGCCTTGATGACTCGATGCAGTCCCGTCTTCCATTTCTATTGTTTCTTTTGCACACATCCTTTCCGGGCTCTGCCGATGTTTTTACATCTGGCGTGCCCATGACGCCCGTGCTCCGTGCGTTTCAACGTCTGTGCGCCGCCCCAGCCTGGTCTGCCGCCTACCATCTATCCACAATCCACATGTGTGTCGAGCTTTGGGCCCATAGTCAGCGAGCGCCAAGCAGCTTGGCGTCTTGACGCCAACTCCCAGTGCTCTCACTTTTCCGTCAGCTCCCTCTAATGCCCTGAAGACGGACTTGTCGGGGAGTGGGAGGGGACGTAATCCCTCCTGAGGTGACAGGTCGCTAGAGCAGCTGGTGACCTCGTGGTAGACCTTCGAGGCTGGTGGTAATGTGACGGCTGTGCTGACTGTACTGGTCGACTGGTGGTAAATTTCATTTGGGAGTTAGTGTGGAAAAGATATGCACTTGGCTGTTGTGCTACGAAAAAAGACGCACAGGCTGTCGACCGCACTTTTGTAGTGCTTTGCTTTGCTTCATATCATACAACCATGTGTGAATATGAATATAAGGGAGTGCCGAGTAGGGCTTAACGTGCCTTTCTAGCATATCATAGTGAAAGTGTTCGACGAACTGTGTGTAAGGGTACGCATTTTTACATGTTTTTTGGACACTGTCACAGCGATATTAATAGTTACTCGGCTACTTCTAAAAGCGTTGCCGGGTTTCAAGAAGCAAGCAGTTTCAGCTATTCATGTCTGACCTTGCCTGTCCTGACCAGCATCGCCATCAAGCGAACACTTGCGGAAATTCCCTGTTAGATAATTTCGGCCGCAGAATTGCTGGCTCCCCTCAGCCTCGCCAATCCTGTCGTGTAGGGTCATCTTTCATTCCATCAGCGCGGTATTTTCGCTCTTATGGACGTGGCATTTTTCCTAGGCGCTTTCAGCGGCTCAAAAACTTGGGACGGATTCGCATGTCAGCCCTCCAGGGCTTACGACGGCGTGGCACGGTAGGCTAAAAAATAACAAGAGCGTGTTACATTTGCGCGAAATTTTAAATAGCGCCGTAAATATAACGAATGCTTCCCACCTAAGTGGAGCTTTGCTGACGTTATCTCGTCTTCCGAGGATTTATTTACTTTCAAGCATTTTGTGCTGTTTATGTGGCACGAACTGAACTCACCCCGGACAGGCAGCTTTTGTCTATTTTTCCCGGCGTTCCGCGCGGCGCGGTATTCAGTTTAGGCGCACATTATCGGTCTGAACGGTCGCGACGCGACGAACCCCGCCCGCGTGTGTAAGGCCCAAGGTCATGGGCGCTTTTTATGCTTTCAGTCAGCGTACGATGTTGTCCGGGACGCCGGGCTGGGCCGGCGTCGGTGCCACTGACAGCATCTCCGGCCGGCCCGGAGCGTCTCTGAGCGTCTCGGGGAGCGTCGCTCGGTATTCAGTGTCGTTTTGTCGCCGGTGGCCGGCCGAGACGGGTCCGGGATGGACCCGGGACGGACCGGCGCAGAGTGGCGGGCCTGTCACCCGTGAGAAACGGGATCAACGCGAGCGACAGCCGTGACAGCGGCGCTTTGTGACCGCTGACCGCCTTCCTCCGTCCCCCTCCGCCTCCCCTCGTCCTCCCCGTCGCCCCTCGCAAATGCTCCCATCGACGCGACCACGCAGCTGTTGGGCGCACCTCGTGGTGTCAGCAGCGCTTTGACGAGTCTGCCTAAAAGACCTCGTCGTGGTCGACGGAGTGACGAGCGCCACTGGACGGAGTGCACCATGTGGCGCTGGTCCCGTCGGAGCCACGACGCGTTCTCGACCGGTCTCAATCAGAAACCCAGCTGTCTTTTCCTATTCAAGTCAAACATTTCCAATGTCCATGCCATGCCACCAACATATGGGGGCTCGCATCTCATCAGTTCTTTCCACTTCGGAGCGGCCTATGCACTCCTCTTTATGTATGGTGGTTTGCACTGTTCTCGATTCCCAGCCCACGACCCAGCGTCTGCCTAAGTCAGCTACACCGTCGTTCCCGTCGACGACGGAGAACCGGCGGCTCTGTCGACGCGTCGTGAGCCGGAACCGAGTCTGGCCGGCCGGCGAGTCGTTGGCAGACGCCGCTGCCGCCTTCCGGGGGGCGCCGCGACGGCTGAGCGGTGTCACTGCCACTGGCACCGGTACCGGGCCCGGCCGCGCCACGACCGAGACGGGACGGGACTCACCGACAGAGTCCGCTGATACACTCCCCGACCGACTGTGATCGAGACTTACCCCTGTCACGGAACAGCGAGCGGCGGGAACCGAATTTAGGTGGCTGCGAATGCGATATGTGCATTGTCAGGCGGCAGGTGGAAATTTGGTGGGTAAAGTGGCAAGTTATCTCGTCAGGTGACTCATGACATACGTCCTTGCGGCGTTAGCGAACGTACTAGACTGCCTGACTGACTGGCCAGTTGGGCTATCTAGTTACTTGTATGCAGTTGGTCTGGAGTTTTCTAACCGTCTTTAGTGAGTGCACCTTTTCCCGGTCTGCGGTTTACGATCCGGCTCTGATCGCGTTTGGCAGCGTAGCGTGGCGCGACGGCTGGGGGAGACGGAGACGTCGCAACCAGGAACGGCTCAGGCGGCTCGCTATCGTTTCCAGAATCTGCGAGCTTCATACAGCCAGGCGTCTTCCGTGAAACCGGCAGCTGCTGGACATGTGTGCGACTCGGTTCGCGGAACGTGATCGGAATACACTCCTCACGTCCATCAGAATCTCGGACGGGGTAGACGCGACAAGGAACTCGGCCTTTGCAAGGCTCCTCTCTGAGCTGTGTCTGGGTTTTCACGTTTGCAGACATCGAGGATTATGTGTCGTCTCGTGTGCTATTCTTCCTGGTCCACTTCTCTGCTCGAACGGTTTCTAACCGAGCCTTTTGTGTGACAAGAGTGCATACTTGCATGCACTGAAATCAAGATAAGGGTTGACTACGGCTACTTTATGGCCTCATCCACCTTGGTCGGGCTCAAAAAGCGGCACACTGTCCAACGTATTGCCCCTAGCCGTCAGTCACTAGCCTGTCGTTTCATGGAAGAGGACTTAGAACGCCGAGACTTATTTGGCGTGAGGACCTGATCGTTCTCCCAGTAACGTTGGTCGAATAATTTAGTGTTCTCTTCGTAGCTTGAAAAGATTCTCCGGAAACATCATCCAAACGCTCTCCCGGTAACATTAGCCGAACACCAATCCGGTAACGTTCAGTGTCGCTAATTTGTTCATTCCCGCGGCTTTGCTGGAGATTCGCTCGGCTGTCCAAATCCATGGCTGAGGCTTTAGGTCGTGTCCTGGGTGCTGTGTTCCTGTCTCCGTGCGCCCTTCTCATCCCCGAGTCGGCCTGCGGCGTCCTGGCTCGGTAATGAGATCCGTCCGAAGGCGTTAGTTCCGCCGGCCCGTCGGCGGTCCGGGACAGCCGGAGGTCGCTCTGAGACGGGCTCAGGGTCAGACGCGCCCGCCCCGAGTCCCGGGACGCTGCTCAGGGGAGAGGATTAGTCGCTGCCAGACCCCAGTCGGTCCCGACGGATGGGCGAGGTCAGACGCCGACCGCTGGACACGCCCGGACCCGCCGGATCCCCGAGCGGAGAGTGTCACTGGGTCAGCCCGCCAGCCCTGCTGCACCACCGCAGAGCCTTTCTCTCGGTGACGCCCCTACGACCATCACCCGATCGCCATTTCGACCTACTTCGAGACCCGCTGGAGCGTAAAGGAATGTTGCAAAATGCCTGATGGGAATCTTGCCAAAAGTTGTTTATGCACGGCGCCACAATATCATCGTGATGGAGCTGCTGAAGGCCGGCCGTCCCCTCGCCAAGTCGTTAGGCGGTGCCCCTCTACCCGGGCTCCATCTCGCGGTTCATTTGCCCGTTGAGCCGCTGTTAGTTTTCGGTCACGAAGCCCGCTGGCTCGAAGTGCTGCCGTCATGGCGGCGACCCACCGCCGCGCCGGCCGCGGAACGCGGTCCGCTCACCAGCCGATCAATCACGTGCCACAACAATCGGCGTCTGAGCGGACGATGACGTCATGGGTGACCCCGGACCGCCCCCACCCCGTCTGTCCGTCCGTTTGGGGAGGCGGCCACACCGTTTTGACTACTGTGGCTGCCCCAGTGTGTTTGGCGAAGGGATGGCTACTGATGTTATGATGCTACTGTTAAGGTGCTCGTTTCTTTGGATGTTGATTTTTGTAGTGGCTGGCTAGTCGGTTTGCGGTTTAAGATATTGCTTTGAACAGGCCCGCAGTTCAGTGACTGCCTTCCTGTCCTTTCATCTTGGTTGCAACACGGTTCCATGTCGACTCCAAAGTGCTCCTTTGCTGTTTTTTTTCTGCTGCTCCCGGCTCCCCCCAGGGGGCTGACATTGCTGTTGGTAGGCGCTGTTGTTGACTGGCTGTTGGTTTGCAAAGTTACCAGTCCATCCATCTGTTCTCAGGGGATAACGACCACAGGGTACAGGCATGAGCTCCCGATTGATGGGTACACGGGTTGTGGACAAGCGGCGGGTCGCGGCTTATCGGGGAGGTAGCAGGACCCACGTCGTGACGGCGGCAGATCCCTGGACGGGCGGCACCACGACCGTCTCTGGGTGGCTGTGTAAGAGGACACGGCGAGGAGTTGTCAGAATGTCATGATTGCCTTTCAGTACCAACACAAGCTCCCATCGTAGACAAGTTGTTTATAAAAGTGGCATCAGCAAAGTCTCTGCAAGCCTTAAGGCATTTGGTCGGTGATGTCAGCTCTCTACTACGTCGTTCTTTGCCGAGAAGCTTTTAAGACGTTCCATGGTTCTGTCCTGAATGTTTGCGTGACATCTGAGGGCTCCCATTCAGGGCCTCCCGCGCCCGAACATCCGCTAATTTCATCGATCCCGTCAACCTCCAAAGCTGCAGACCACATGTGGCCATTTGTTCTCCAAATTCCTTCACGAAATCATCGGTCACCGATGTTAAGTGAGGCCTCGGTGGCCGATGTATCGGTTAATAAGGATTCCGTGATCGGTCTGTCGGTAATCCGGTGGGCTTTACGTGTCGGCGGCTGTTGCCGTCCGCGGAGACGTAGGCTGACCCGCTGCTGGTGGTCCGATACGGCGACGCTTCGTCACGAACGACAGGGGTGTCCGCTGTCGAACGACAGGGGTGTCCGCTGTCCGAAACAGGCTCGCAGAAATCGGGAGCCGTGCGGGGATCGGCGGCTCTGACTGACTGCGAGGTCACGCCTGGGGATCGTTCGGGGTTGGCCAAGATAGCTATAAAGGCACATTGGTATCTGGACTCCGCCGGGAGAGATTGGATGGAGACTGAGCTGAGATGGCTGTAGTAAATTGTATCTATCGCGGTAGACCACACCTCCATCCCAGATTCCTCCCGAATTTCGTCACCTCTCTCGGCGAGCCGTGCCAGCTCTCCTTCCGACCTTCCCGGGCCGGCGGGGAGCGGCCGCTCGGGGCGCCGTCGGCTGACGGGCCGGATCCGCTGCAACACTGCCACTGGGCGGCGGCCGTCCCCTGGAAAACCCCGGCCCAGCAGCGGCGCCACTCGGACCGGGCCGCCTGATGGATGGCCGGTCGCCCGAGAGGCGGGACGGGCCGGCCGCGCGGCTCGGGCGGCGCCCCGACCGAGCACTCAACCGGGCTCGGCGCTGAACGGCCCGACTACACCACCGCGCAACCAGCACGTCGTCTGACCGTCTGATCAGCAAACTGTCTGACCGGCAAACCGTCTGATCGTCTGATCGCTCCTCAACCAGGCACTCGGAGGCTGTGAACTGAAGCGTCCTCATACTCGTATGTAGACTGTGGCAGTTGGTGTGTTTTGGGTAGACTCCAGGCGCCTTGGTCTCTCAATATAGAGGCTGATACCGTCCAGCAGCACTGTCTCAGCGACTGCCAATGTCCGGCAGCACTGTCTCAGCGACTGCCACCCTCCAGCAGTGCTGTCTCAGTGACTGCCACTCTCCAGTAGTGCTGTCTCAGCGACTGCCATTCTCCAGTAGTGCTGTCTCAGTGACTGCCACTCTCCAGCCGTCTCAGCGACGGCCACTCTCCAGCAGCACTGTCTCAGTGACTGCCACTCTCCAGCAGCACTGTCTCAGTGACTGCCCACTGTCCAGCAGCACTATCTTAGTGACTGTCGCTGTCCAGTAGTGCTGTCTCAGCGACTGTCACTCTCCAGCAGTGCTGTCTCGGTCACTGTCGCTGTCCAGTAGTGCTGTCTCAAGTAGTGCTGTCTCAGTGACTACCATTCTCCAGCCGTGCTGTCTCAGTGACTGCCATTCTCCAGCCGTGCTGTCTCAGTGACTGCCACTCTCCAGCAGTGCTGTCTCAGCGACTGCCACTCTCCAGCAGCACTGTCTCAGTGACTGCCACTCTCCAGCAGCACTGTCTCAGTGACTGCCACTCTCCAGCAGCACTGTCTCAGTGACTGCCCACTGTCCAGCAGCACTATCTCAGTGACTGTCGCTGTCCAGTAGTGCTGTCTCAGCGACTGTCACTCTCCAGCAGTGCTGTCTCGGTCACTGTCGCTGTCCAGTAGTGCTGTCTCAGTGACTGCCACTCTCCAGCCGTGCTGTCTCGGTCACCGTCGCTGTCTGTCCGTCCGTCCGTCCGGCAGCTCCGGACAAACGCCCCGCCCCGTACCTGTTGCCGGGCGTCGGCCGGAGTCGGTGTGATTGACGCCGATATTGACTGGGCAAAGACCGTCTGTTGGCCGTGCACTCTGGGTGTTAGCGGGCGTCCCTAGTCACCCTGACGATGGCTCGGACTGCCGGGAGGTAGCAGCAGGGTGCTCACAGTTGCGGCTGTATTTATTGCTGCTGCACGATGGATGCATATGCCGTTATTGATGTTGCTGCATGCCGCCATGCTGGCTTGCTTAGAGCTCTGTACGGACGCCCGCGGTTTTGGTTCTCTGTCACCTCTGCATGAAGAATGGCGACTATAGAGCCTGCCTTGCCCCGGTGTTATGGGCGAGAGGAGACGATGATTGGGTTTTTAGGACACCTCACTCTGACGCCTGTAACCAAGCAGCGGTCCAGCTTTCACGGCTGGTCCAGCGGTAGTGGTGCTGATATATTTTATGGAGTCTGCAGTAAAGTGGGCAAATGATTACGGCCGCCGATTCGGGTCGTATACTGCATACATCACATGCAGCTACATCCGAAAGTGGCTTTTTATGACAGAAATTAGCGGAAAAGTGGCCCCTGGCGTGCCGGTGGACGGTTTTTCAGGCTGGCGTTGGAAGGTGTGCTGCCCATTTCCCGGTTGTTTTACGTCGCTAAAATCATTCGGCAGATCGCGGTATCGTGAGCGGTGTATTGTGAATTCAAACACGCCTTTCAATGCGTCAATGCGGTCGGTGGTTGCATAGGTCAGTAAATTCGTCATGAACGAGGCCATTTACCGGGATATTTCGTGAGTTGATGGGATGAACAGGGGATTATCCGTCGTAGCCAGGGGGTACCACTTGGTATTCAGTGTTATGGGGCCTTTTGCGAGTCTGTTGACCAAGGACAAATGCTTATCCACTGAGGGCACCATGGAGCGCCCATGTTGAGACTAGAGACGTCGAATGCGTCATATAGGTACCGGTTTTATTATTCGATACGTTTTATAAGTCATCGGTAGATAAATAATAATTGTTTTTGCATGAGGTAGGCTGGTCATGCTGCAAACTTCGGTGGGCAAACGCAACGCGACTTTATTTGGTGGTACTATGAACTCTAATAACCGTTATAACTGATCAGTCGTTACGCTCGTGGTCTGGCATCTCTTGCTGTCTTTACATCTGAGTCCAGGGAGGGTTAGGTAGCAACCTTAGTACCGTAACAGGCCCCTATCTCAGGACCCCAGTAATGCCTCCTGCTGCTTCCCTTTCCGGAAGGTGCAGCAGACAGGAGCCAGTTCCGTTCTCTCGGCAGCCGGTGTGACCGCACCTTCCAAACATCACTGGCGGGATGCGTAACGATGTTTTGCCGGCGCGCAAAACCAACAGCGCACGCCACACGTCTATTTTCCTTTGCGACCTCCCGGCTGCGTGTGTCTCTCCTCACTCTCTGTTCTCTCTCCCTCCCATCCCTCTTCCGTCGACATCGGATACTGTGGCTGGGGAGCGACGACAAAAAAGGTCCCGCCGGCATTAGCACGAGGCGTTTTTTGCTCGTCAGTTGTAATCGATTTTTTGTTCCCCCTCCACCCGCGCCGGCCGGCGCCGGATCGTTAATCATGACTGGACGAAGCCGACGGCCTCCGCTGCTTTTTGTCCCAGTTTTTGTTTCGGTTTTTGCAGCGCTTTTTGCACGTCCTGTCTCTGCTCGCGCACGGGGATTTTTTACCTGTGCGGTTTTTGTTTGGGTTTTTGCTGTGGGCGTGCAGTTTTTGCTGCGGTTTTTGCGCGTGCGTTTTTGTGTGGTGGTCCGTCTCAGGGGCAGTCTGCGCCGCTGACCTTGGTGGGCGCAGATGGCTGGCGCGGGGGACGCGACGTGCTGGAACGGACGGCGGGGAGGGCGAGCCGCGGCCCCTGAGCCGCTCGGGAACCCGACCCGCCGAGCTGCTGGGACTGACAGTTTTTTTCCTCCTTTGTCGGCTTCCCACATGCTCCCTCTGGCTGAAAGGCGGTGAAGGTCAGGCGTACTCGGCCTGAATGCCTGCGAAATGAGACTCGTCGAAACGGTTCAGCAATCGGTAGTGTTCGACGACTATGAAGACATAGTTGCGTTCAAATTAAGTTTGAGACGGCTCACGTTTTCTGTATTCCTATCTGAAGTACTTGGAGTAAGGAACAATTTTTTAAGGTTAGTAAGCCTAAGCACACCTCATACAACAAGTACGACATTCAGGAGAATAGACGGGCAATAGGCAGGTTTTACTTATATAGTCGATAGGGCCATCTCGTGCAATTAAACCTCCAAAGCTGCTTCCCCCAGCAGCGCTCCCTGCCCGGTCAATGACGCTGCTTTATCGTCGTTTTTGCTCAATCTCCATCCCAGCTAAGTGCTGTCTGATAAAAAAACTCCCCCACCCATCGTCGAACGCTTCCTGGCTGCTTCATGCCGCCAGCATCCTGGGTAGTGCCCCGAGTTTTTGTGAGCTGCGCGCATGTCTCGGGGCTTTTCACCTCGCCGTCTGGCGTTTTTACGTTATTTTTTCCCGGTTGTCGATGCAAGTTTTTGTCCTCGGTTGGATGTCGGGCGTTGTTTTTTGCAGGCTGGGTTCATGAACGGTCGAGCCTGGCTTCGGGGTAGGTCTCTGACCTCTAGCGGTCTCCAGGCACAATATCTGCTCGTCTGGGGAGTGGGGCAGTAAGCCCGTGATCCGATGGCTCTAACTCTAATGTATTGTGTCTCTGATGGTTTGTGATAAATTGAACGTTATGTTGATGTATCTGTAATCTTGTATCAATGCTGACCGGAATTTTTTTTATGTGGCTGTGGAGCTACCTCATACTGCTACTATGGCCGTAAAAAGCAAAGCTGTCACGCTAAAACGTGTAGCTTAATGTTTCTCTTCAAACCTGTTTTGCATTGTGGATGTGAATGCTGGATTTTCGAGGCTGGAGCATTTGATGGGACAATCTCGATGCGTTATTCTTTTACGTTGCCGTGCTGAACACATACTCAAACTTTTGCGTTTGTTCGTGATTCGTGATATCACCGGTAACGATCCTGAAGTTACAAACACTTGACCATCGAATTCGTGATCGGAACACCAATTTCATATTAGTGTTCAATTGCACTCGCGTTGCCAGTTGTTTCTTAATTCCGGCAAACCGTGCGCTTCGTTGTCGCTTTCCATGTCTGTTGTATGTTTGCCCTAGTCGCGTAGCTCCTCTGGTTACGACCATTTAATGTAATTAGCTCTCTGCTCAGTGTCTGTCTGGTGTGCTGTTATCCCGGTTGCTATCCCGATTAATTTGTACGAGTGTTCAGCATGTAGCTGTGCATGGTTTTGCAGTAGTTGTTACCGGTAAGGTGTCCACCATTGCTGCACACCCGTCCCGGCGCTGTTGTTCACATATCGGTGACAGCTGAGGTTCGATAGGGTGATCTGAGTGCCGACCTCAGCACAAAACGAGGCGGGTAGTGTGAGCCCCCCCCCCCCCCCCGGACGTCTGGAGGTGGGATCTGAACCGGTAGAGGTCAGGGTCACCAGTCTGATCATGACCGATCTGAGACGTCTGGGGATCGGCAGTATCGGTCGCAGGGTGTATCAACCCGATCCGCCGCGGGGCTATCGAAGGCCGGTGTCTATGTATAACCCCGGTGCTGACGGCTCGTTGTTGATGTCTGCCGGGTCGGGTGTGTGTTCCGTATTTAGGGAAGATTGGGTGTCCCGGAGTGCTGACCGGACCCTATCCGTCTCCGTTGCAGGAAAGTGATCGACAAGATCGACCAGAGCGAGTTCGAGGGGTTCGAGTACGTGAACCCGCTGCTCATGTCGATGGAGGACTGCGTCTAGCGTCGTGCGCCGCGCGCGGACGGAGACGGGGACGGCACCGGCGGGCGACACGACGGGGCCGGCCGGCCGGCGGCCTGCCACAAATCGGACGAGCGAGAATTGGACGGCGGCGGGCGGTGATCGGACGCCCCGGGCCGCCGCCGTCGGCCAGAGACGGCGCCCGGGCCGTTTTAGCCTTTTACACTGCGACGCGATTCCTTTAGACCCGTTGATTTTTACATGAAGTGCGCGCCCGGGCCGGCCGGGTGGGAAATCTGTTACGGATGGTGTTGGCGTGTTGGTATTGGCGTGTCGGTGCGAGCCGTGGCTCCGGCGCCGATCGTGTTATGCCTATGGACGTGCAGCGTCGGCGGGTGCTCAGTAATGGTGCGAGAAATGGAGGTACCTCTCTCTGTTTCGTCACGATCAAATTGTCCGACTACGGCAGCTAATAGCGCACGCCGCTCCTGATCATTCCAATGTGTATACATATTAGTTAAGTTTGATTAAGTGAGGCTTTTCCGGATAGCTGCATTCCACTAACTGCGTAGGTGTTTGAGAAATTGTCTCACTAAATTCCTCTATATTTATGATAGCGGCTCTTAGGCTAAAGCTTTTTTATCTAGGCTGGTTATAGTTGTCATGTGTGAATGCGCGAAATGGCACTATTGTGCTGGGCTTTTTTGCCCACGTGTTTCTACTTAGTCCATACGCTCGCGGCGCGCCGCGGTGCGTGCCTGCGGCGGCGGCGGCGGGCAGGGGCAGCTGTGGCGCGCCCCGGCGGTGCCGCTGTCTCAAATCGCTCCGGTCGGCAGACACTGGCGGCCGGCGCCGTGCGCTTCTCGGCGTCTGGGCAAGGTGATCAATAAATCTTTTATGAATTTCCGCTGTCTCTCGGAGCCCGGGGTCGCGGCGGCGGGTGGGTCTGACAGGTAATTCGGACTGACTGGGTTCGCGTACCTGCTCCTGACACGCCGCGCTGTGGAAGCTCGGACTGCTGCCCGTCCGACTGCTGAGTATGTTCAGTCGAACAGAGTCACTGGGTGGCTGATAAAGTTCACAGGGTGCCAGTGACATGTTGTCGACGGAAATTTTGTCTATTATGAACAGGTACTTGCATCATTCTCATCTGTAAGTGACTGCCACCTCACTGGATTTCTGTGTAAACAGCTTGGACAAGGCTTCATAAATATGCACTTTATTTTATGTTGCGTTGTGTCCCGGATCTTTGGATGTTGATGTGCTAACTTTTTGGAAAACCCTAGCGCTGTTTCAGATGGTTTCACACTTGCTGGAACTTTTGCACAAATTATGTATCTTTGAAATTATCGTTGTAGTTGAACGGCTGGCTATTATGCATTCATTTCAGTTCGCTGTATGCTAGGCTTTTTGCAACACGGTTGATAGTTGGATGCCCTTGAAGAATGGTGCGTTTTCTCATCACCCGTTACTTTGCTGCAATTTTTCAATGACGTCTCATCGGAGCATTGTCCAGCCCACGTTTTTATTTTATTGTTACTGCCGCAGTGGCTTTACCTTGTTACTGTTGAGTGTTGATGCACCACAACGCCCTGATGTGGATCCGCTTAGCGCAGTCGCCAATGATTTCCCGATAAGCGGCTGGCTGTGCGGCTCGTCCATCAAGCGTATCATGGTCGCTGAGCCTGGGCTGACGGCGGCCAGCCTGATTTTGTTTGTCCTCTCATCATAATCCATCACGGTTTCGATGCTGCGCAAATCACAGTCGACACGGAATCCATATGCCACACCAGAGCCGTGGCCTGCTGGGGATCACCTCTGCCAGAGTGTGGAGCCAACCGTGCCGGAAGAGCGCGACTGACGGGCCACAAAGCTGGTGTCTTTCCACGAAGCTCGCTGGGGGGGGGGGGGGGGCGGTCCGCCGAGGAGTTGAGTGGGGGGGGGGGGGCACTGGGTCTGTCGTTCTCAGAAGTGTCGCTGACAGTTTCCTCACACCACGGATCGAGCGGGATGTCTGAGAACTTAATTTTGATAATTTTATAATTACGGTAAAAAATGAACGTTTTCACCGGTCAAAGTATTTTTTTTTTTTTTAGAAATACCCGCAAGTTGATGCCGGCTACCTACATATATATTATGTCAGGTCGGTTAAGGTCGATGCCGGAGGTCGCATTTTTTTCGATTTTTGGCAGTTATCGATATATTTTAACGACCCATAGCTCATGAGTGTGAATTGCGACCAAAAGCGATCAGCTTTTAATTAAGATCCGTACCTAAAGTGTAGGTCGTAGAAAACACCCTTGCGAGGGCTAAAAGTTCGCCTAACTCAGAAGAGATGATCTTTTCCTTACTCAATAACAGTGATTTCATCTCAATTTATCTGAGTCCGGTGGCTTCCAATCCAACTTTTGAACGGACCACTCTAAGAAGTGGACTTGGGAATGACTTTCGAGTTCGTATTGAATAAGTTCCGGGCCTATCTGGATACGACTGGAGGAAGCGGGCAACGACGAAAATTGGTTAATAAAGTATATTCCCGCCGAACATAGGAATATGACAGAAATACAACATACTCTTTCAGTTACGTAGACGATACGCTCGAAACGGGTTCCAATGGGGGAACCCCCCCCCCCCCCACACACACACACACACACACACACGCACACCGACCTTCGCCACCCCTCCCGGTGACTCCCGGAGTTTCCCCAGAAGGGTCGAACTCGTACTCGGGACCCCTCTTGGTCCCGACCCAGGCCTCCCCCCCCCTGCCCTTTCAGGTCACCACCGAGACACCAGCTCGTCTCCCGGCTGACCGGATCGAGGTATGACGTCAGCGCCGGCCAGTTTGACGTCACACCTGTCGTGACTGACGTCACGGATGGACACAAATGGTCTGACGGCCAGCATCTGCCGCGTGTTTTGGCCGCTGCAGAAGGCGGGTTTCAACGCCGCTGTGTGTCTTGGCGTACGTTCTTAGAGCCAGGGCTCCGCCAGTCGCCACGGTGTTGTGAGTGGGGGTCCGACCCAAAAATACAAACCCTAATGCATATAAAGCTGTGCGTAGATAATAAAGCATAGCATGAAATATAATAGTGAGTGATCCTGTGGCGTCAGCGATCAGAAGCCGGTGTGGGCACTGAGAGACTGGCAATAACACTATTCAGTCCTACGTGGCCCGTGGGCCCTAAGGCCGGCGTGGGGTTCTCTTAGGCCATCAGTATTTGTATGTGAGCGGTGAGCCTTAGGGCCTGTTGTGAGGACATTGCTGGCCTTTGAGATATCCTCACGTAGCAGCGTGTACATACAGGACCCTTAGCGACCCTGTGACCTATCCTAACCTGAAAATGGATATCAAAAGTCGGGTACCTGGTGGTTATTTAATATCTTGTTCGGGTCTCGGGACGCCGGTCGTGGATGTCCTGACCCGTATGAGCCCATTTATAGTTCCAAAATTACCATAGCAAAATTACCTCAGATGACCTGAGAACAGGACATGGTGAGGTTCCTCAGCCCAGCATACATAGTCAAGGGCGCACACAAGGGGGGGGGGGGCACACGGGCCCGTGCCCCCCCCCCCCATTCGAGTTGGGGGGCCCAACTCGAAGGAAGGGGCCCATTTGAGGCGGCCGAAGGCCGCCTCAAATGGGCCTCTAACTAATCCTTAGACCACCGAAGACCGTGTACAACGGGCCCTCAAATGGCCTTAAGGGCCCTCAGATGGTCTCAAAAGGCCCTCAGATGGCCTCGAAGGCCTCAGATGGATGGCCTCAGATGGCCTCAGATGGACTCCTACACTTACCTGAGTGGCCCCCGTTTACTGAGGGGCCCTGGTTATTGATGGGTCCCTGGTTACTTAAGGGGCGCCTGGTTACCAGAGGGGCCCATGGTCACCTGGTGGGCCCCTGATCAATTGAAAACCCATGGTCATCTGAAAAGCCCCTGATTACCTAAAGGGTCCCATCACTTGGATTCAGTGACATAGCAAGGGAGCGAGGGGGTACGTGCCCGTTCTCGGGCTTAGGGTTCCTTCGAAACCGAGGGGCCCTGCGGCGCCAGTTGGTAGCAGAGGGTTCGCGCTGGCCGCACTTCAACTCGGAAGGACACCACAGGGCTTGTGGGGGGACGTTATTGGCTCCTATGTAGCCACAATTATCTTCATAAAGGCCCAATGCCGGTTTCTGAGAGACCTCGCCGGCCGCTCAGGGCCCTAAGTAGTAACGGCCAACGAGGGATTGGCTGCTATGGCTCCACATCCGTCTGTGATAGACACACGGTCCACACCAGTGTTTCTAAAGGCACCCACAATGGCAACTGCGAGGCCCCTCACCCCACCTCCAAGGGACCCCCACCAGCGCATCTTAAGGGCCTACATCGGCGGCTCTGAGAGTCCCCATGCCGACGCCTCTGAGGGCCACGTACGTACCAGTGACTCTGACTTCTGAGGGCCTCTTACCAGCCTCCGAGTGTCCTTGCCAGCCTATGACGGGCCACTTTCCACTTGCAGGCCATTTTGCAGGGCCACACACATGCCAAAGATGGCCCCACCAGTGTCTCTAAGCCCTAAGACCCCGCAACGGCGCCTGTGAGGACCCAACACCAGCGCATCTGACGGCCTTTCACTGGCACCTCTGAACGCGCCACACACCGGTGACTCTGAGGAGCTCGCTCGCTTCGCTCGCTCGTAAAATACCATGTAAATTAGGCATTAGTGTACATAAGGCACACTCCTCGGGCATAAATGATACTTTTGCTTGCCAATTTTCCACATTTTCTCATGCAAAGACCGTTTTAAAGAGACCCGTCTGCCAGTGAGACTGGACCCACCGTGCCTCCCTCCTCCCATCGAAAGGTCCTGGGTACATCCTTGCCTGACTGACCCCGGGCGCCCGGGTGACTCGCGGGCCCGGGGTCAGGTGACCAGCAGGTGACCCCCTCTTGGGCGAAATTCTGGGTACGTGTCCGACATGCATCGTACATAGTCCTGTTGATTAGATTCATTGGTTAAGCACTAAATATAAGTTATAAGCTGGATCTCTAGTCTGTGATCCCGCATCGTATCAGATATAATGACATTTCATGTCGATGTGCCTAAAAAAAATATGCGAATATACGTGAAAAAGGAGTGCTGCTCCCGCTCCTACACATCCGGGCCAAACAGTGACCGGCCCCTGCTTCTAGCCACCCGGGGCCGGTCGGCCGGCCGGCAGTCAGTCGCTGCCCGGGACTGATTTCTGAGGGACCTGCAAAAATGTTTATTAATGAAATGTTTTTCGTAATAAATTAGATGATTAGGTATATGTACCGGCTCTGAGTCGCATTTGAGAAAAAACAGCCTAGCGTAAAAATATATATGTTTTGAAAATTAAGCTGGTACCGAAATAATTGTTTTACCATGCATTGACAAACCAATTGCTCAAGCTTCAAACCAACCGAAATATAGCCCCGTGGGCCGTATTTTTTTTTTGGGGGGGGGCCTTCCGCATGGGGGGGCCCAGTTCGAAGGTCGTGCCCCCCCCCCCCATTCAAAAATCCTGTGTGCGCGCCTGTACATAGTGGTTTGTCTCAGTGGACCATTTGAGGCTACTGGATGACCTCGCACGGAAACGGGGCTCTTTCGATTCGACTCTTTCAAGATATGGCACTGTATAGGAGTTTTCATCTGACGCAGCTCTTGGGACCTGGGCCACCAGTGACACCTGACAAATGGTAGGCGGAGTTCGAAAGGACGTACAAATCCTGAAGAAATCACTTTGTCATTTGCTAGGCAAGGTCAAAGGTCAGGTCACCAGAGGTCATCAAAGGTCAAAACTCAAATTTATCCTGTCTGAACAGCTTTCGACAAATTTCGTCGCATAACACGGGAACGAATCGCCACATCGCCGCGGAACAGCATATTCGATAGCTCTTGTTATCATTCTCTTTCTCTGGCATGTTTTTGTCAGCGGTGTAGCCTACAGCCTACAGCTAGGACAAAAGTGCCTAAAAACTGTCAAAATTGACGTTTTGCGGAAAATGTTTGCAATACCTTACCTTTAGTTTTTAAATCAAAACCCGTAGAATCATTTTACCTGCTTCGTGTTCCTCTCGTCGAGACGCGTCGGATGAATTATAACTTGACATTGAAAGGTCATTTTGAGAACTTGACCTTATTTCCGGGCCATGACATGAAGTGATAAGCGCTTATCAATTGATCCGCACCGTGGAGCTCAACACATGGTGCTTTCAGCGCTCTGGCAGTGGCATGTCTATCAAAAGTTATGGTAGAAAACAACGCCGTATAAGAGAAAATCTTGCATAACCTGAGTCCTGACTCTGAGATGACCTGAGGTCACGAGTGCCATTGCCTGATTCGATATTCCATGTTTACCTGTTACCCGATGTTTGAAAGCGTTAAATTTGACTTTCGTCCAATAAGAAGCGCAGCTCAATTTTCTTCCCCCTCTGACTTAGGTATAATGGAAGGTTAGGGTTGCAAAGGTTGACGTGACCTTAGGTCACCGATATTAAAATTCTGAGACATGCGTTTTGTATAGACATGCGTAACGGGATACGTGCCCTGTTGTATTGCCCTGTTGTACCTACCGTTGTACATACATTGTATAGTATAGGTAGACATACGTGCCCTTATCAATCGATGAAAGCTTGGAAGCGATCATTCAGTGGGTGTAGCTAACTATTACCTGGCTATGGCGAGCATTTTAACTTTTCCTCAGGTGCGATCACTTGACGTGACCTGATAGTATAACCTTGACAGACCTTGGATTGGATCTGGAGTTTTCTCACGAACAAGTGCATAAAATATGTTTTCTTTAGGTAACTTATGTTCGCAGAAAACCGTACGAAAACCGCAAGTTTGGCCAGTGGGCCACCCTCCCCCTGACCGCTCCGCTTTAACAATCCGCAGGATGATGCAAGGTGGTAGCTACTAGCTACCTCGTTCAAGAGCGTCAAAATTGGGAAAATTTGATCTTTGATTGCATCCGGGTTATCTTGAGAACGAAAGAACAGCCGAAATCCGGAGAAAATGCTTGCTCCAGGTGAGGCTCGAACTCACAACCCCGGCATAACTCAGTACTGTCGTATAAGTACCGTGCGCTAACCGATTGCGCCACTGGAGCAGCCGCCTCCGCCGGTCCTAAAACCCAAACAGGCCAAAATGTCAACATTGCATCTAGATTTATCTGTTTCTTTGATCATAGAACAAAAAGCTATTGGAGATAATGCAGAATGATGCAGGAAAAGTAATGTAAATGTCACTAAACTCCCGGAAAAAGCTCAGAACCTTTGTTTCAGTGGAGATTTCGAGCAGGTTCCGAGCTTCGCCACTAGATGGCAGCCAACGTCATGGCAACGACGCAGTCAGCTGGCTAAACTCTGCCGGTCGCGTCGGCTGGCGGCGGCGCGCTGTGGCGCCGCTGTGGGTCCCTGCTGCACGTTCGGTGCGCCGGCCGGCACTTCGCGTGAGGGTGCTGCGGTGTGTGGGTGTGGAGACGGCTGTGGTGAACACTGTTGGCATGGCAATTCGCTTAGGGACACGCTGCGCAGCAATGACTTAAAGAAGTTTGTGTCCAGACGGATTGCCAGCTTCAGCTCGCGCTCTCCGGACCTTGGACGCGTTACAGGTCATCGCCGGTGAATTCGTGATGATGGAAACGGTAAACGGGCGGTATTCCCTTCAGCCGGACCAATACAGCCCACATATTAAGCGAGTTCTGAAAAGCTACCGCTCATCAGCTATGGACAGCCTTTCCGGACCACGTGAGTTCACCCATTTCAAGCGTGAGGCGAATGCTAGTGATGATGACTGTGTGAAGCCTAATGCAACCATCACTTCATCGAAGTCTGTTTCTCTCGTTAACGTGCCCAAGGCGACCTCGGACAAGCGTGTATGTGACCTTTCATCGGATGCGTCGGGGGTGAAGCAGGCAAGCAGTGACAGTGACTCCCCTAGGGAGTGCAGCCCGTCTCCCCCGCGTATCCCCTTCCCCCCGCCCATCCTCTCGGCTCCCGACCAAGCCTGGGGCGAGGTCAGTGAGACCTGGCTGGAGGGCGAGACTATTTCTTGTTTTTCTGTAGGTGGTGAGAAGCGACTTTGCCTCCCACAAGTGCTTAACTCTGTCCTGCGTGGAGTCAGCATTTCACAAATCCATGGTGTTTGCGACGAGCTGCACATTTTCTGTTCAACGTGCAGCAAGGAGCAGCTGGACGTGCTGAAGAAGAGCGGCATCCTGCCGCCGAGCGCCTCCCAGTGCGGACTGATCACTAAGACAGACGCCGAGCGGCTGTGCAGTGAACTGCTGAACGGCAGCGCGCCGCAGCTCCTCAAGTCCGAGTATGAGCTGGGCACCGCCAACCAGCGTATGGACGTGCACCACAAGTGTTTCGGCAAGTGCCGCGGCACGCTGCGGCTCGAGCTGTACACCTCGCCGCCGGCGCCCTGCATCGAATGCAACGAGTGCCGTGGCCTGTTCGCGCCCATCAAGTTCGCCTCGCACACGCACGAGAACCGAGAGACGCGGACGGTGCACTGGGGCTTCGACAGCTCCAAGTGGAGGAACTATCTGCTCTTGTGTCCCGGCCAGGCCGACATGGAAACCAAGGAGGCGCTGTTCAAGGAGTTCAAGAACAAGTTTGACCTGACGCTCAAACGGAAACAGGTGAGTCGGCGACCTCGTGCGGGACGAGGCGTTATTGGTTCGGCATGATGTGTGTGCGTACTTGCGTAGGCTGTGTCTTTACCTATACAGTAAGTTATAACTTATAGAGCCTCTCAAATACTCTGTACCTTATATACTTATGGTTCATGCTTATATTTAAAGTGTTGGCAGCTGGGACGTTGATAATTAAGGAACGCCCTGAGTTATATATCTATTCGCAATAACTGATGTCATACCGTTTTCCCGATAGTTTATATTTCAACACGCCCTTGCTGCATTCAGAAGACTTCATCGCTCTTTTGGTGCTTAGCAATTGCGAGAGTTTCGGTCGGGCGTGAAATATTGCCCATATGGATCATTCAGATTGCTTCTAGTCCGCTCCAGTGATTCGACATTGACTTATGGCGGCATGCAAACGATTATGTTCCATTTGCCCTCATTAAGTCGCTTGTCATTTGTGATGACCGGTTTATTTCAATCATCAAAGAGCTCCGTTGGTGTCTGGTCGCTTGCGCTTACTGTTATTGATAAGTCCTAATGCTCGCATTGAGCTAAAATGTATCTTACTGCTGGTAGCAGAGCAAATGACTGCAGTTTTTTTTCAAATGATTTAAGCTTGTGGTGGCTGCTGCTGTGATCCAGGATTTGCTTTCTATCCTGAGCCAATATTGGGTCGGCATTTTTATACCCACTTTGATGATAAAAAACATCATGTTTCTTATTATCAATTTCCAACGAAGGTACGTAGAGGGTTACATTGATTTGTGTAGATTGCGTGGACCGTACCATTTGTTTAGTTTCGTATGTCGTCCTCGATGAACACGAGCCGAACCGAGCCAAGCCGAGCCGAGCCGAGCTGCCGACTCGACCTCGTGCACTGTGCAGTGTGCCCTGCCAACTATGGCCGCCGGCTGATGGTGTCTGCCGTGCACTGTGCTGTGTGCCGCCGGCTGATGGTGTCAGCCGTGCACTGTGCTGTGGGCTGTGTGCTGTGTGCCGCCGGCTGATGGTGTCAGCCGTGCTCTGTGCTGTGTGCCGCCGGCTGATGGTGTCAGCCGTGCACTGTGCTCTGGGCTGTGTGCCGCCGGCTAATCCTGCCAGCTGCGGCGTGACCCGTGACACAGATCCCCCGGTCACCTGCACGGGCGGCTGCCGAGCACGCCGGCCGGCCGGCCGCGATCGATGCAGCTCAGGTGGTACGGCTGCTGCAGCTTTCCGAGCCGCCGCGCGACCCTCGTTCATCGGTTAGCGGCCGGCTGACAGGCCGGTCGGCGGCTCACTCTTCTGGGAATGCCCGCCAAACACGGCAGTGGGGCCAGTGGCTGCACGGCTCGGCCGGTCCTGGCGCGATATATAGGAGTGTTCCAGCGCCATCGGATTATGGTAAATGCTGTCACTCCTCAACGCAGCCCGGGTAGCAATGTCTGCATCCCTTCCTGTGGCGCTACTATCAGTCAAGCCCGCCTGGGTATCCCGAAGTGCCATGCTACGATGCGCCGTCCACTTCGTGCCATTACTCACTGCCGGACAATCAAACGGTCGACTTTATGTCGCCACAAGTAGGTAGATCACTCACGCCGTTTGGGACAGTGCCGAAACGGTCGGCTGGTCCGACTCATATGACACACCTTACGACCAAGGACATCGGCCCGGCAATAGTGCGACGGTCATACGGCGCTGGTACGGCGATAGTACAGCGTTGGTTATATACATAGTCGTACAGCGTTGGTGCGGCGTTGGTATGACAGTGATGTGGCGTTGGTACGGTGGAAGTAAAAGGTACGACGGTCATAGGGTGGTGGGACGGCAATGCCGTCGTCCATCGCTCCGCTCTCTCGCCACGCCATACGGCCGAATTAGTCACAGCGGCGCTGTCGCTGAATTCGGGGACGGAATGCGGCCCACCCAGTGGGCTGAGGAGCGACTGCGGAGACTGTGGAGACGCCTGCCAGCTGGTGGGACGACTCCGGTTCCCAGCGCGGCCGGCCGGCCAACGCCCCACGGGTGTCCGGGTGGCTGGACTGCCGGGGCGACCGCCCGCGCCGCACTCGCTGTGTCTGTGGCTCTCTCTCTCTCTCTCTCTCTCTCTCTCTCTCTCTCTCTCTCTCTCTCTCTCTCTCTCTCTCTCTCGGTCTCTCTCCCTCGTCCTCTGTCTCTCTCGGTTTCTTTCCCGCTCTCTTCTCGTTCTCGCTCATTCACGACCCACATGTCAGTCACTGCCCAGTCACTTCTCAGTCATCGCTCGGTGCTCAGTCACTGCCCAGTCACTTCTCAGTCATCGCTCGGTGCTCAGTCACTGCTCGGTCACTGTTCAGTGCTCAGTCACTGCTCGATACTGTTCAGTCACTGCTCGGTCACTCCTCGCTGCTCGATCACTGCTCAGTCACTGTTCAGTGTTCGGTCACTACTCGGTCACTGCCCAGTCACTTCTCGGTCACTGCCCGGGTTCTCTGTCACTGCTCGGTCACTGCTCTATCACTGCGCCTGCGGCAGTGACCGGTCGGTCAGCGGCCGCCCAGCAGTGACCCCGATCGATCGCCCGCTCTGGGAGCTCCAGCCGGCGTTTCCCCAGCCACAACAGCGCCCGTTCGTGGAAGGAGCCGCGCCGACCATTAGTGGTCGGTGCCGCTCCATTCATTCTCAGCTGCACCGCCGGGGCACCCTCAGACGAAGCGCTAATTGGAGCTGAATCCGCGGCAAAGGGGTGGCGGACGTATGGAGCGAACTGGCGTTGGTTTGTCAGGTGTCAGCTAGTGTTGGTGCTTGGCATTGCGCTTCTGTGCGAATTGCATGTTTGCTATTTATGCCTCTTTGAGCCGCCAGTGCTACTATTTTGGACTTTGAGAGGCGTGCCAGTTTGTAGCATGTATGCGAGTGTAAACTTGAAAGGTGTTGTGACGATGCAAATTTTAGTAAGATACAACTCCTCGTTAAACCGAGCTGCTGTATGCTCCGTGTTGAAGGCAGCATTCTTGATGACAAGATAGCGCAGCGCCCTCGCCCCGCATTGTGCTGGCTTTATCGTTCCACGACTGAATTTGTAATACAGCCATGGTCCATAACTGACATGACCCTTGCGCGTCGGCGACCCCTCCCACCGGTCAATGCGCCCCTGCGTGAACCGCCCACCGCCCGGTCTGACCCCGCCCCTCCCGCCGCCGCCGTCGCCGCCGCCGCCGCCGCCGCCGCCGCGGCGGCGGCGCTGGCTCAGTGCCAGACGGCGGCAGCGGCCATCGCGGCCCGGTGGCACGCGGTCTGTCGGGGGCACCAACCCCCGGCGGCGGCACCGCGAGGTCGGACGACCGGTGACGTCACCGCCGCCGCCGCCGCCGCCGCCGCCGTATTGATCTGGCCGCTGCCGCCGCCGCCGCCGCTTCCGGGCGTCGCGCCACCGTGCGCGTGTGTGTGCGTGCCGCCGTCGCCGCCGCCGGTCGATCCGACGCGTCGAGACGACGGGGCGGGGTCGAGCGGCGGCGCTGCGGGGGCGGGGCGGGGCGGCCGACCGGCGCCGGCCGCCCGCCCGCTGAACTTGGGGCTGTGAACTTGACGCGGAGCTCGATCGATACGGACAACGACCTGGCCCGGCAGAGGCGTGCGCGCGCCGTCCGTCCTAGAGCGGCGCCTCTGCGACCTTACTGGTGGAGGAGGTCACTGCCGAGTGGGTATCCTTACTTCGCAGTAACCGCGCAGCGCCTATTACGAGGTGTGGCTAAAAAGAAACCGGACTGCTCGTGCTGGCCATAAACTAGGGGACCCGAAGACTAGCGAGACACTTGGCATTAATCTTTAGCATATTGTCGTGATGTGTGCCAAACGGCATCTGGATATCGCAATTATTCTCCTTTCCACAGCTCTTTGTTTTATCGATGTTCGGCGGCCTTGTCATCGCCAGGCTTCTACGATGAACTTCGAAAAAAAAGAGGGAACATCACGTTCCTTTCCAGACTGGAGAAAAGTCCAACAGAGACGCTGAATCTGTTCAAGGCTGTTAATGGGGAGCAAGTCATGTGTAACATGCAAGTGTTTGAATGGCATACGAGGTTCAGCACTGGTCGTGAGGATGTCGGTGATGACCCCAATGTCTGGAGGTCCATCAACGTCCGCGCGCATGTCGAAGTCGAGGGTGGAGACGACATTGATCGTCTTTTTCGATCATAGGGGATTCGTTCACCGCCAGTTCGTGCTGGAGGTGTACCACAGTCGACCAGCCACTTCTACAAGGAAGACCTGGGACGCCTTATTTCACGAGTCAGGCGCACCAAGTGGAGTTTCTGGGAAGCCAAGAACTGGGTGCTCCATCACGACAACGCTCCCGCGCATTCTGTCATTAGCGTTCAGCAGTTCGTTGCCGAAAAGCAGGTCGCGGTGCTCAAGCATCCTCCTATTTGCCAAACCTCCCTCCCTGTGACTTTTGGCTGTTCCCTGAAATGAAAAACATCGTCAAGGAAACCCATTTTGAATCAGTCGAGGACATCCAGACCGGAGTGACCAGCGTCAGCGTCATCAATAAAACAAAGAGCTGTGGAAAGGAGAATAATAGCGATATCGAGGTGCCGTATGGCACACATCACGACAATATGATAAAGATTAATGTCCAGTGTCTTGCTAGTTTTGGGGCCCCTACTTTATGGTCAGCACGAGCAGTCCGGTTTCTTTTTAGCCACACCTCGTATCTGTATAAAATTGGAGTAACGCCGTCTCTCTTTGTCGACTTCCCCACCATCGGAGCCGGTGACGCCGTGCGCCGGTGTCGGCGGAACGCTGCGCTCGGCGCCGGTCTCTCCCATTCACGGCCGCGCCAGCCGCCCGCCGGTCGATACCTCCTGCACACACAGCGAGCGGCGGCGGCGGCGGCGGCGGCGGCGGCGCGACCGGCCGCAGCCAAGGCCAGCCAGCGCGGCCGGCCCCCGCCGCCGCCGCACGCCGCGCGCTGTCCAGCCAAGAGCTATTTCGGAGCGTTCCACGAAGCGGTCTTCACCGGGAGCGGGTTGGCCGCCGGTCTCGGCGTGCCGCGGCTCGGCACGGCATGGCACGGCACGACGCACCGGTGGCACCGGCGGCCCGGCGCCGCGCGGCGTTGGCGGCGATTTTTTGGTGGCGCGCCCGGCAGGCGGACGGCGCTCAGTGGAGTAAAAACGGCCGCTGGCAGCTGATTGTGCGCCAGTCGAGGTCGGCGGCCGGCAAAAACCGACCGTCACTCGGCCTGAAGGGCGGGGCGGCCGCCGGCGCCGCCGCCGCCGCCGCCGAACTGGGCCACAGGCGCGCTCAGGCGCCGACTGGGGAGGGCCAGAGGCGCGATCAGGCAGTGGAAAAGGGTTGGCTGCAGTGAGACTGAGCGTTATGTGACGCTGACAAGGCTGACAGATGTTCTGTTGGATATTTCTTTTATTATACATAACCGTTCTTTGTGAATGCCTACACCACCTGAGTTTACACACAATCCTTTGTTACCGTCACACATGGCAGCAGGCCGAGCAACCCAGCTACCGTGGAATGAGAGCGTCTGTGACGCTGGCGTCCTCTCCGGAGAGGAATGTCGGCGGCGTGCGACGGGCAGTCCTGGGAATCGAGTAATAATCGGGCGACAGCTCGACACCGCCCTATTGGGAAGTAGCAGTCAGGGCGCAGCAGAACTCCGTGACAGCGCGAGAGAAGAACTGGCAGGTCGGGGATGGGACAAGGCGGTGATTGTCGGGGCGAAGGCTGTGCAGTGATGTCCAGCGGGGAGCGGTGTCCTGACACAGCTAGTTATAAGCAGCTATTTTGATTTTATAAACCGGGACACGTCTGGTGACCACAACGCGGATGCGCTTATGCTCGCTCAGGCGGCGCAGGTGTCGCCAGCAGATCCCTCAAGCACGCTTCAGGCAGTGTTTGGCTAGACAATATGACGCTTAGCCTCTCAGCCTTCAGTCGTGCAGCGTTAAGTTCAGCCACATTGTCTGGATCAGTGCCACAAAACAGAAAGACGTCAACCGCAATCAGCTTTTGACCCGGACATTCTACCACGGAAGCTGAATAGAGGATCGCCAGCTTTAAACTTTGACCACTCTCAGCGTGGCGGTCCGTGTCTGTGGCGTTATACCCGGAAGGCTGAATCCTTTGGGGACTCAAATCAACAGAGTCTGGTGTGCTGAGCGACTCCTGGAACTGGCCTGCCGCTCGCCTGGGAGCTTTTGGACGTTCCGAGAGCTGGTGGACGGTGCCGCGCCTGCATCGACGACTGTCAGTGAACTGACAGCGACGTGAATTATGCATGACGTCTGCCGCTAGCTGACGGCGCTTTCCTAAGAACTGACCCGCTCCATTCGGTGCCGAATGTCTCCCCATAACTCGGGCCGGCTCCGACGGGTCCGGCGGCAGCGCCGGCTCTTGCTGACCTCGTCTGGCTCGTGCGGCTTAGCCCAGCTTCTGGGGGCTGAGCCCTGTTTGGGCGCCAGCTCCGTCTGAGTCGCGGGCCGACTCGACTCGGCCGAGGCCGGGTTTCTTCGGCTTCTCTCCGCCTCCGCGTCTGAGCGAGGCGCCGGCCGTCTCCAGCCGCCGTCGACGGGCGGCGGCGGCGGCGGTGGCGGCGGCGCCTGGGATGCAAATCAGCCGGCTCGAGCGGCGGCCTTCGCCGGCGCTACGGGCGGGGTGGCAGCCGCGGAGCGGCGACCGGCAGACGCCGCGGGCCGCGCCGCCGCCGGTGGGTGGCTAGCCGTCTCGCCGACCGGCCGTCTCGGCACGCAGGTACCGGTGGAGCCGGTTTGCGTGCGTCGCTCTGTCTGGCGGCGCCGTCCAACAGAAAGCGTCCCAGTTGGCGTGTTTATACGCTGCGGTTTGCCGGCCCGTCTGCCAAATGGCGCCCGCCCTGTCTGTGCACGCCGTGCCGCTCCCGCGCGTGGATCCTATCTCCACTTCTGAGGATGTGTGCAGACTGCATAGTTACTCGGTGCAAAACGCCGCTTGGCGTGTGCTGGTTCTGAATTTCCGCAGATGGATGTCAAGTGTTTGGTTTAAATTCGTGACTTACTTTGTTCTCATCGACTGAATGTAATTACGGAATCAGTTATTGGGGCATATAATGAATATCAGCTGTTGTATGGGTATTGGGTATGGTCACTACTCAATGCAACCGTAAGCAATAAGCATACAGCACTGTGTTTCACGATGTGTTGAGTCTGAGGCTTGAATATCTGTTTCAAAGATACCGATTTGGGACGGCGTGTGTGACTTGGCTGTTGGATGGTAACACAGAGGCGGTCGCTGGCCGGGTGCTGTGCGAACCCACCCTCGCCGTTGGGCGTCTGCAGTGGCGGGGTGAGCGGGTCCATCGGTTCCCACGTCCGGTGCCGACACAGCCTGGTGGACGGCGCGGGCCGATAGAACTGTGAGGCGACTGCCGCTACCGCATAGCACGCTCGCCCTCCGCCCGCGCTCGGATAGGCGTCGGCGCGGTCCGCGCAGAGCGTGATAACTGTTACCAGGCGCTCAGCTCTGAGCGATGAGTGACGCGCTGTAGGCGCAGTCACGGCCCGGCCGGCTGACTCAGAGCGTAGAATGGGACTCTTGCTGAGGCTGATCGGAAATCAGGCTCACGGCCCGTGGCCAGCTTTCACGTGATGCGGTGGCCGCACAGCGGCCTTGGGTATCACGGCCCGGGAGCCGGCCGAGTCGTGGGGTTCAGTCGGTCCCTGTGGTCGCCGCCGCCTGCCTCTCGAGTCCGCAGCGCCTGGCGGCCAGCCTTGTTTGGAAATCAGATACCGAGTGCAGCACCAGCCGAGCGAAAGCTCGCCTCAGCCCGTGTGAAGCCGGCGATTATTTATTTAAACTTGCATGTGACTCTTTGAGGGGGTTAATGCAACATGTCGAGATAACTTCCAGATTATCGTTCGAAAGGGACCTGGAGGCCTGATTAAAACAAATGTTACAATTTTATGCGCTCAGTTTTACGATAATTCAGTGAATTTCCACACGGTGTTTCTCAGAACCTGGTTTCTAATAAAACCACCGGCAAGTAACACGTTCGCATTGGCATGCTTTCATGAAGGCATGAAGCTGTTTGTGGCTGGCACTTTGAGCAGTGAGCGGGTGTAGAGGTAGGGTTATGGCTGCTCATTGGCTGGGATATGGTGTGATTCGGCGTGGTTTGGTAGTGTGGTTGGTCTGGTAAGGCTGTCCGTACTCACAGCTAGCCCAAGAATGATGTGGTCAGGCTAGGCGTGGCAGTCACTGCAGGGCTCGGCTATGGTCTGGCCAGTTTGAATAGACTGCTGGTCGACTCTGGTGCAAACGCTCAGCCCCTGTGGCACTCCGCGGCACGGTGAAAGCTCTGCTTGTTAGTGTGATATCGTCGCCTGGCGCCGGCTCCGCCCCCGCTGGTGGCCCTACGCCCCTCCTTATTGCCTGCACCCCGATATCTTCTTTATGTCTTGTTCACTCATCTTTCTCGTGATGACAATCTTTTCCACGTTGGGACGAGGAAGGCATTGGTGTGCCAGGCAAGTCATTGATGTCCGTCCAATCAGACATCCAAAAACGCCGTCTAAAAGCCGAGGCATTCTGCCAGTTGCGTTCCAGCTCAGTAGAAGCCGTCACGGAGCGTAAAATGACATGGAGAAGTCTCCCAATTTTGCCCGGGGGCTGCCAGAAGGGCACGGACCCCGCATATGCGCTGGCGGGACGACTCGCTCTCGGCAAATGGACCCGTTCCGGACTGACGATAACCGACGGAGGGGCAGGGCGGCCCGATGAAGTTGGGACATTGGGTAGAGACGCAGGACATTGGGGAGGAACGCTGGCGGAAATCACATCTGCGGCAACGGAGACAGACGGCCTGTCGTCGGCCGTTGGCGGGCGTCATCGTGCGTCCAGCATCGGAGCTACTTCTTCAGCGGCCTGTTCTCCGGGCTTCGCTTCAGCTAACGGCGCATAGCTGTCGCCCAAACGACTGGTCGGAAAAGTTGTGACGGCACGAGGCGCAGCCGACCGGCGCCATTGCCGCCGGCGCTGTCGGGTCGCGACGGACCGTCTCGTGACCGGCTCGCGACGGCGTCGAATTTCGCCGCGTCGCGCCACGAAGGCGGCTATTCATTTTTCCGAATGTGGTGTTAAATTGTCCCGAAAGTCGTTTGGCGTCGGAGCGGAGATTTATATTTGCCGTCGCGACGCCGGGGCGCGCCTTGTTTTTCGGCGGTGTGGCCTCCGAGACGCTCGTAACTCAGTCTCGATGGACCGGACGATGTCGGCTAGACGCGACGCGAGGCAGCCTACAGAATGGGTGACCTTAGCGGTGCAGAAGGCACAGGATTCCCAGCCAGAATCGCTGCCGAATATGAAACGCTCCCTTGGCAGACGTCCTGATGTATCGATTAGTTCCTTTATCTATGATCCGCCCGTTATCGGCTACTTCTTGTTTTGGAATTGTCCCGTGTTTGGGTGATGACCGTAGCTGACTCGAGGTGAAGCTATCACCACAATCAGTCGCTGGAGAGGCAGGTCGGCCGGTGTCCGCGCGCTGCACCACGCCGCTCCGCCGGCCGTGATGTAATGCCCTGTGTAGTCTGGCCCGGTGACGCACGCTGCTGACGTCCTTCCGTGGGCCGTCTGACGCCAACGGTGCGCGATCCCTATCGCGGCGGATTGTCGCCGGCCGCGCCTCCTCGCGTGACGAGCTGTGGTGCGCGGCCGACACCGTCTCAGGGCCGGCACCGCGCCGACCCGCACCGTGGATATCCCAGGACGGACCAGTCTGAGACTGCTCAGACGGTATCGTCAACAGGGAGAGTCGCTAACAGGAAGGAGACGCAGACAGGCGGTGAGTCGGCGCTCGGCGCGATACTTGCCGGAAAATGTGGCGACTTGCAGCCGCGACGCGTCCTTGACTGGCGACCTCGCCAATCGTGAACCTCCCGGTGTTTGGAATGTCGGTTACGCTGGACTGCCGATCCCGTGGCAGGAGCAGCGACGATCGCAGTGATGCAGGCGTGTTGTTTTCTTCCGGAAGATGCCTTTCGGGTGACGCGAAACTATTTGACCTCGCGGTCGTTTGGGCTGTGGTTGTGTGGATGGTGGTGTTCACCATCGACTTTGACACGTGTCTTCCTGGCGCGATTTTGGCTCGCGGGCCCCATCAAAGAGACGACCCTCGCTAACAGGCGCTGGGCTCGGAGCCAAGCGATAAGATACATTCTAAATATCCGGTTTACTTTCTTTAATTAAAGAAATTCTTGATCAACAAACTAGCGTGCCAACAAATACGAGCGAAATGTGACTGCTGTTTGAAAGAATTCGACGGTGGTATTTTGTCTTCCACTACGAACGCTTGATTTCTGGACTAGTGCTTGATTACGCCTTTCGCCGCCGCTTGGTCTCTGGACGGGATGTTTACCTCCTGGTTCGTTTACATAAACGGGCGTCCTCTGGCGACATCGCCGTCTGTTTTAGCCAGACGGCCGGTCGGCAGGCTGTCTCCAGGGACGCTCATGCCGCGCGGGACTGCGGCTCTGTCCACTGCGCTGCAGATCGGGTCTCCACCCGCTGACCGCGGCCCGCTGAGGTCAGCCCTCAGTGGGGAGGGTGGCCACTCCAGGCAGGCCGTGTTTATGGCGGCCCGACCAGCCGAGACGGGCGCCTAGAGACCGGTAGACCGTCCAAGTGACCGACCGAGCACTGGCCGATGTTTTTACCGTTCCAGTGACCGACCTGACGGCCGGCGGGCAGCGTGGGTGGAACGGTGCCTCGTAAAGGCAGTTGGGCGGCTGGAAACCGAATGCGGCTGGCTTGTTGTGTTGCTAGCCAGACGAGTCCATCGAGCAAGAAGCGGGCTCTGAGATGGTTAGGTCTCCAGGGCGCTTGGTAACGTGGAATGCCACCGTCACTGTCATGAGCTGTCACTGAGTAAACCTCCACTCTGGTGGCCATCAACTCAGTGCTGTTTTTCCTGGTTGCCTTTTTTCGTCGTCTGGCTCTGCAGGTTTACGACCTGGACTATCGACCCGAGCTGGGCACCGGTCACTCGCGGCTGCCGCTCGTGACAGCTCCGCATTTGCCGGCTGTTGCCGACTGCCTGTGCACGGTGGTGGGCGAACCGGCGCAGTTGCTAGCTGCCCCCAATCAATACCTACCGGCTGTGAGTTTTCCATCGTCACCGCCGACCCGGGAATGCCCTTCGGCGTACTGCGGGGAGCGGCGGGGAGCTGCGGGGGCGGCGGAAGCAGCCACGCCGACGCCGCGCCGCGCCAGTTCGCCGGCGCCGGGCCTCGTCGGCCGTTACCCATGGGTAAACAGGCGGTGTTGATGCGGCGCTGCGCTGCGATGGCCAGCTGGGATACAGGTGGCTCGCTCTCCCGTCTGCTTACGGCTGGCGGAGAGACCAGCCCGCCCACCGCCCACCGCCCGCCCCGCTCCGCCGGCGCCTTCCACGAAGTCCGCCGTTGAATTGCCTCCGTTTGTTGACGGCTCGGCTCATGAGGCGGTGCCGAGCGGCCTGTTTATGGCGTGGCGTCGCAGCATCGTGCAGGCTGCACAAACTCGGTCGTCTGGCGGCCGTGGAACGAGGCCAGCCGGCCCGCGGGCGGCGGCGGCGGCGACCTCCGGCGGCTGGTGAAGGAGGCGCCACACCGCCAGGTCACTGACCCCGCCGCTCATGACAGTCATCCTGCAGCGGCCGGCGGGCGATGCGCAGTACGACACACTCAAACGGGGCGTATCGCGGCGGGCCCCAGACGGCCGCGCTCACTATCAGCGCCTCCCCGGCCGGCTCTCTGCGGCCGCTGCTCCACCCGCGTGACCTTGGCCGCGCGACCCGAGACGGACGTCTGCGCCTGTTGCCTAGCGCCTGCGGCAGTTGGTCTGTTCGCGGCAGCCTCCGGACGTGCCAGTACGGCCAGGTGCTGTGCGCGCCGCCGTGCAGCCCACCCGAGCTGCGGTCACAGCCGTCCGTCCGCCAGACAGTTCCGCCACCAGCCGGTCCGCGGCGGCCGGGCGTTCCGGCTTTATTACGCATCGGATAGCCCCGAGCGGTGGCGCGGCGGCGATATTTACGTCTGGCACTGCGGCGGCTCGGTGCTGCTCGTAAACGCCACCGCTGCCGGGCTGATGGAGCGGCGTCGCGCGGGCAACCGGCGCTCTGCGGCCGCGGCGGCGAGGTGGCGGCGCGTCGGAATGGCCCCCGCCGCCGCCGCCGCCGCCCCCGCCCGGGCGGACGCGGCGGGCGGCCCCTGATGACGGAAATCACCGGCCTCATCGTGACGAATGACGTTGTGCGTCGCTCTTGATGGACTCAAATCACAGAGTGGCTAGAGCGACGCGGGCAGGATTACGCCGTAATGAGTGTCGGCGCGAGGAGAGCCGACCGGTCCTGCGGCGTCCGGTCCGGACACCACCGGCGTCCTGTGTTCACAGCGAGCGGAGGCTCTGGAACCGACAGAGAATGCCGGCCGGACCGCATCTGACAGCGGCGGACAGCCCCGACAGGCGCGCGACGCCAGCTCACGTGGCCAGACCGACAGGTCAACGGGCCGCCGAGCAGCGACAGCTCGACCTTTGTGCGACAAACTCACGGGCTCATACATACAGCCGGCCCGTTGTGCCCAAATGTCAGACCGGCACACGGGTCGGGTGGGCCGCCAGCCGCGCTGTTCCGGCCCGTCGTGCCCGCGGGCGTGACCACGGACTGGTGTAGACCTGACGGACGTAAACTTAGACCGTAGACAGAGCCATAGACTGGTTACAGACTGCCAGACGGATAAACTAACAACTAAGGCCACAGGCCGGTCCTTCGGCAGAAACACACAATAAGTGACAGAATAGTTCTCTGTTTATGCCTCAGACTGGTCCGCAGATTAGGACGCGGACTGGCGCGCAGATTAGGTCACAGTCTGGACCACAAACTGGTCCACAGTCTGGGCCACAGACTGGTCTACAGGTGACAGACTAGTCTACAGTCTGGGCCAAAGACTGGTCCACGGACTGATCCACCAATCGGTCCGCGGGCACAGCCGCGAGGTCCCGCCGTCTGGTGCCAGTCACACAGATGTAGCCGGCCTCCCGACCATCTGCTGCGCCCTCCGCCGGCGCCGCCGCCGCCGGGGGCGACACTGTAACGAACTGCTAGGTGTGTAGGGACGTGCGTGGCGCCTCAGCGCGCCAGTAATGTAATTTCCATCGTTTCCATATGGCTGGGAGCCTGCCGACGGCGGCCGGCGTTCATCGGCCTGTCGCTCTCGGCGATGGCGCCGGAAACCTCGGCTGAGATGGATTTTGAGAGATCAAAGACCTCTTCTAGAAACCTGGGCTGGAGGGGATCCTCCGGAAGAGCCTTCAGAACAGGCATTCAGCAATCAGCAGTGTTTGTATACAGGCCTTTGAAGGTAGACGGGATATTTGGCTGCTATTTAATGTAGTTTGTAAGTTGTGCGTTGAGTGCAATGTATGTCGACGGCGCAGGGTACTTAAAGCTGTACCATGTCAATATTATCAGACACCAGGCAGGATGATATGGAACACCACTGCAGTCTGCAGCGCCTTCTGCATCGCGCGGCATAGCTTGCATATTTGCAATCATTAATGTTTTTCAGCTGACTTGTAATGTGTTCATTGCATCAGTTCACCTTACTCCGTGTCTGACGATGTTTTCTGTCTGTTCCAGGTAAGCAGCCTCAGTGGTGTCCAGTCTCCAGCAGGTCACGGTAGGTCAAAGGTCACGCTCTGACCCCTGCGCTCCGGTCGTGAGCCGCCACCAGCACGAATAGGCGAACCAAATACCGCGTCCGTGCTTACGTCTGCCCACGCTGGCCGCTACGCTCCACGGATCGCTCGCCCCCGTGGGACGATCAACCGGCCTTCTTACGTAACCACCCCATCGGTAGCGAATGCAGCGCCTTCGTGTCGCGTCGTCTGGAGAAACTCGCGATCCAAACCGCCGGCCTCAGCCATCGCCCTTTATCGGCATTAGTATGCAGCGTGGCGGCGTTTGCACTTCAACTTGCATGGCTGACGGCCCCTAGACATGCGGTTTTTCATCGGGTGCGGCTCGGCTCGTGCTCAGAGCGTCGGATGTCCTTCGGGCTTGTCCGACGGTCTGCGTCCTTGCCGTCCGGCGAAGGACGCGACTTGCAGAATGCAGATGTCAGTGGCCGGCAGGCTGAGGTAAAGGTGGCAGACATTTGCATAGACCCCGGACACCTCAGCTGCGCGGTGACACAGACAGACCCGAATGTATGTCTGTGTTCGGAAAACATGGCTTCATTTCTCACCATTACATCGATTCTATGAAAACGAGGAATGTGAATCTCACGAAGGTCTGCAACTTACCGTGTGCCATATCCTCCGATCACGACTTTTCGCTGCGGTCAGCCTCGCTACGGGATGTGCCCGGCGTCGTGCCTCGCTGTAAACGGCCGAATCCGGCCCAAACCGGTCCCGAAAAGCGATCGAACCGCCATCGATGGCCGGGCTTGACCGTCCGCTTTGGTAAGCTCGTGCACGAAGCTGGCGGTGGCCAGGATGGCTTTTGAACTGGTCTTGGTCGTCGTCACGCTGTCGTGGCATGTTTATTGGTCGTGATATCGGTGTTTGTGAATGTTAGATAATACCCTCCAATCCACTTTTCGAGCAGTGGATATGCTTACCTTTTATTTATGATGGCTGGACAATCGTAACCGTAAGAGGTGCTTTTCTATTTTCTCGGATTGTTGATTTTCTGTTTTTAAACCAGCACTGAAAGAGCTCTCGAGTGTTTTACCTGGATTATGCGGTTAAATCTCAGCAGTCAGCAACGATAGGCGCTCGTTTCGGCTGGCGCCGGCTGGTTTCGATACACCCCGTGTCATTGACGGTTGCTACTGCATCACTGACGAACGGTGGCGTCTCTGGCGCGTCACAGACAAACGCGGCGCTGATGGACGGCCCTGCGCGGCCCTTCCCTCCGATCAGCTCAGCGGAGGAGACCGGCCCGCGCGCCAGTGAAAACGGCCCACCCCAAAGTCCGTTCGTGACTGGGAGAAAAGTGGGTGTGCCTTGGCCCGGCGCCCGGCGATTTGCTGGCTGATTGATGGCATATTTCGGGATATATGGCACAGCAGAGCAGCTGTGTGTTATGGTCGCCATCGCGGCGCCAAAGATGCAGAGCGAAGTGGCTCGTTTGTGGTGATGTGATCCATATCATCCACTGGATTGGACCGGTATGTGCCAGCGCCCTGTGTTTCGTTGCATCAGACGCTGGTCTCAGGTCTGGATAAACTCGCTGCGATTAATGAGACTCCACTAGCCTGTTTGGGCGTTGTATACATGTGATTACGAGACTGTTCCACATCTGGATTGGGCCTAAGTGGTGGTGTGCTGTAGATCGCTGCGGGTCGATGCTCTGCGTGCGGCCGAACCGTGATCCGTCTCCCCCACCCGGACCAACACAGCCAGTGCGGTGGCGCCGCGCCCGGCCGGCCGCTGCTGAAGGGAAACCGACCTGCCGCTGGCGCCGCGGAGAAAGGAGAGACTCGGCCGGCCGGAGAGAGGGCCGGCCCGGCCCGCTCGGCTGGCACAGCTCCACACCCCCGGGGCGCACCGAGCCGGGCCCCATCGGGCACGGGGACGCGCCGCCGCCGGCGGGCGGGCCTCCCTCCCCGAGAGACGGCCTGCAACGGCGGCCAGACGACAGCCGCCACCAGGACACACGAAATGGCGCGCCACTTTCGCCTCGCGGGCAACAAAGCGGCGCGCGCCGCGCCAGGCGCCGCTGCAGCGCCAGCAAAAAGCCATTTACACAGCAATAAACTTCTTGCTATAATTGACCCGGTTCGGCGGCGCGGCGGCGGCGTCTGTGCCGCCGTCTGTCGGGTCGGCCGCTGCCTGTCACCGTCTGTGGGCAGCCTGGTCGTGCGTCGCGGAGCTGGAGCTCCGCCGAGCTGAGAGGTCACGCCGAGATGTCTCTGCCGGGTGTGACCCGTCTCGGTCGTGCTCCCGGTCACGGGTGACCCGGACCTGCGTCGGCGCCCACACCGTTCGCCCGAGGGTATCCGGATCATCGTCACGGCCGGCGACGCCCGCCGCCGCACGGTGGGTGCGACTGACCCGGCGCGCCGGCCAAAAAAGCGGCCATTTCGGCGCCGTCACTGGCGCGCGCCGTGCCGCGCGGCGCAGCCAGAGAGGTTGTTGACGCGCTCGTTATCTTTTATTGCCCGTTTTTGTTGGATGTGTTAGCTGATTTATGGCCGGGTTTAATTCCGTTAGAATATTTTTAGGTGATTTGTTTTCGATCCTAACGGTAGTTATTGGGCCATTTTCGTTGGTTTTATAGCTGTATGGCAATGCAGAAGTGATACTGAAGCCAGCTTTAACTGCAATCTCGGCTGTCATCAGCGGATGTAGGCCAACATCTTAATTTGCTCCGTTAGTTAGACCGCCCACTGTCAAGCCTTATATCTTAATAGTGCCCTTCAGTGGCCGAACTCTGGTGTGCTGCTGGCTCGGTAATGTTTGCGTTATTGGAACTGTCCGGTCGGATGCGTCGCCCCGGTTTCATTGACCACATAGCCCATCCATCTAGCCTGGCTGCGGTGGCATCCACTCGTTACAAATCCCTCGCCAGGCTATCCGGCCGCTGCCACCGCGCCGTCGTAATCATGATCGAGTCGGTCTGTAATTGGTCTGGTTTTCCGGTCTGTCGCCCCCTCCCCTCCATCCCCACCTCCATTGCCCCCACAGCGCTCTGTCGCGTGACGTCACCGCACGTGAGGTGCGCGCTGCTGGGGCACCTGCATCTGTGGATAGCCGCTGGGTGGCGTCGCCTTCTCCATCCCACTAGCATGCGGCCACACCGCGCCGGCTCCGCGGGACGGTGCACCGCCCGCCAGAGGCCCTGTGCGCCCGTGGAAAACGTTTGCGAAATATGATGACCCGTAACGAGCGGGCTGCGCAGGCGCGGCGCGTCACTGTGCGCAGCGCGGCCGTTAGCCCGCCGTTACGGCGTCGTTACGCGGTCGGAACGGCGCCGTTTAGATTTGTCAGAGCGACTAGTGAAATAGTGGGTTTGGCGGGCCCTGCAGCGCCGCTCTGAATCGGACGAGGTCGGCACGGCGCGGCCGCCGCAGCGCTTAGACAGACGTGACGCTTATTGTCGTTGGCGACGGCGGTGGGCCGGCGGCGGCGGCGCGCGTGGGGCCGTGTGCGCACTGCGCCGGCCGTCCGACTGGCTGTGGTCGTGATGGATGTGGGAGCGGACGGCGCCGGGAGCGGTGTCCTGCACGGGGCCGCGCCGCGCCGTGCCACTCCATACGGCCACGTGACGTGTTTTCAATGCCGCAGCTCCGCAGCACACCGGCGCGCCGCTCTGCAGTCGGCCGCCCCCGCCCCCGCCCCCGCCCCCGCCCGGCCGTTGCATCGTCGCCGCCGCCGGCCCTGACCCGCTAACGGTGCCGGCGGCCGGTGACCGCTGCCTCGCCGCCGCCGCCGCCGCCGGTGCGCCGCTTTCGTGTCCGGCCTGTGCAGCGGCGCGGCCGCCTGCGTCAGCGTCAGCGGCGCGGCGGCGGCACCGTTTCGCCGTCACGCGTCCTTGTCAGCGCCGCAAGGCCGCACGCACGGCGGGCCGCGCCGCCGCGCCGCTGTCTGGCACGCAACTCTCTCCGCTCGCAGCGGCCGCCGGTGGTGTCTCACTGGCCCCCAAACCCCATTCGCGGGCTGAGGATGCCGCCGAGAGCTGGCATTCTCCTTTCGACAGGCTACAGAGGCCGGTGTAAATTTTTGGTTTAATTTACGACGCATGCATAAACCTGAGACATCCTAGTCATACATCCTCATGAAGGTAGAATTTCTAGTCGGCAGCTGTAAGTACAAGCCGCACCCGCCCACGGTCGATGTCGACTCGGACCGTCGTGTAGCACGGAAGCCGTCCGACTCGTCGGCTGACGCCATCTGGGGAAGTGCGCCGGCCCCGATAAGGGTGATAGCGGCGGTCCGCGGGTCGCTCTGACCGGCCGCTGAGGTCACTGCTCGGGCCGGTCATACATAACCCATCAGGCGGTGTCTGGCGGCGGCGACAGGCCGTATTGCATAACCAGACCCGGCGGCGGCGACAGCTCGTGCATAACCAGATCCGGCTGCTGCGCGACCTCGCCCAAACCGGACCCATGGCGGACAGTTGCGCCGCACAAGGGCAGGGACACGGGCTGAGGACATGGCCAGGTGTCCTGGCGCGGTCTGGTTTGCGTTGAATCTATGTCAAGAGTTAGTGGTGTTTCATTGTCAGAGGAGGAAGTGGTATGGTGGATATGGACAGGCTTATGACTATATCCAATCGTCATGCTCAATGCTGTCACGGTATTTTTTAATGCTAAATGCTGCAAATCTTGTTGGCCAAACTCTCCAAAGACAAACATTATCATCGTGTTGTTTTGTAACAAACAGCCTCAATCCGTTTTATATCCTGTATTTGCCTTGTAAATCATGTTCCCTGATTTCTCACTTCCTGGGGATCACGGTGCAGACAGTATCAATCACAACCCCCGACCGCTGATATTCCGGCACGGATAGCGAGGAGGAAGCTCAGGGCCGCTTTGGGTGACCTCCGAATGGCCGGTTTGTCGGTGCCGTGCCCCGCTGACCACAGAGGTTCGTGTTCGAGTCGTACTGGTGATCGCTGCCAATCTGGTGACCGAGCTTCCCGGCCCCGCGGACCGACTGGGACCGTCGCGATGGACCGCGGGACGACCGGTCGCGTCTGCCGCTCCACCAAACCCGTCTGGTCCGTGGTTAGAGACTCTGGAAAATCCACAGCTCTCCAGCGATGGCCGGTATGATTGTTGTCCCGTCATCGGCGTGGACGGTTTGTCATGAGCCGTGGCGGCGGAGGCTGGCTTCACGGTGAAACTGAGGCTACAGAGGCGGCGTTACAACCGGCGGCAACCCCGCCTCGTCCCACCACGGCCTGCCACAGGTCTGCGGGACGGGGAGATTAAGAGATGGATAGATGGAGAGATAGAGAGATGGTGGCGGCGATGGCGGCGCGCCGCGCCCTGTGCTGCTCTCACCCTGTGACGTCTGTCGGCTCTGTCCACCGTTCGCTGCCAGACAGATGAGCCAATAAATGGACTGTCACAGACCGGTGAAGGTATGCACACGGGAATGACCGGGAAAGGGACTAGAGCTGGCTCGGAAAGGGGCTAGAGATGAAGACAAACGTGCATGGGATGGTCTGAAATACAGAAAGCTCACGTATGAGATATGTAAGTTTGGCTACCCGGCAGTGTTGTATGTTTTGTGTCGAGATATAACTTCATCAATACCAGTCCCTCTCTCATCCTCTCTCCTCTCCTCTCCCCTCATTTCTCTTTGTCTCTGTCTTTCTGTCTCTCCCCCTCCAGCTCTCATTCCATCTCTTCCCCATAGGTTCTCACCGGGTCTATAGCCGGCGGCCGTGAATTGAGCCAAGCTATCATCAAACACGCCTGCCTGTCCATGGCTTCCCTGCCGTCCCAAAGACCTTGCCACACCATTTGGCCGCGCCAAAGAACCGGCTGTCGTTAATACGCCGTGTGCTATTGAGTGCTGGCTCAATATCCTACCGAGTCCATGAACAAAAATGGCAGTGATGAATGTAGGAAAGTGGCGCGGCGGTCCGACTGGTGGTTGTGATTGTATATATTGAAGCGGTCCGTCGCGGCGCGACTGGTCGGCCGTAGGGACCCGTCTACCCCGGTCGGCACGGACGGCACGGATGGCTGTACGGCCGACTGCCTTCCCCGAACACGGGCTTACGTGGGCCGCGGCACGGTATGGGCCAATCGACAGTCTGGTGCCGGGAATCGGGGACTTAAACTCGGCATTAGCTGCCGTTGAGTGGTCTGTTTGTGAGAAGGTGCCGTGCCGTGAAGGCGCCTGATCTCGCTAACTGAACACGTGGTCCGGTGACTGCGCTTCCGGCTGAGGTTAAATTTGGGAAAATTGTATTCCATTTATTCGAGAAAAAAAGTGACGAGCCTTGAGGTTCTGATATATGAAGGGATTTTCAATTGTTTGGCTTGTGCGGGTCTGACACTCAGCAGATCTGTTTAGCCCGGAGACCTTTGCCTGCAGTATGTGAGTGACGTGCGCCGGTGCACCAGTTAATCCTACCCAGGTGCGCCCATTTGATGCACGACCACCCACGTTCGCCCTCGTATTCCGTACCGTACCATAAGACACACCTTGCGCTGGTCGGTCAGGTAGGAGCGTCATATTGCATCGCGTGCAGCACCGCAGTGGGATAGCATCGGTGGCCACCGGTCGGCCCGGCCTGGACGGCCAAATCCACCGGCTGTCTGTCTACCGTCGCACACGCGACCGACGGCAGTCACCAGCCATCTCCGCGTTTGTGTGACGGTTAGAGCGCCAATACCTGCTGGGTGCTGGCTGAGGGGCATTCGTAGGGTCGGGTGCGATTCGGGTAGACTGGCGACCGCTACCTCTGTCACGGACAGCACCTTGAAGAGTAACCGGCGCCTCCGAAAGACAGACGGAGAGCTCGGACGGTCGGCGTCGGCGGGCATGTGGTGAGAGGCGCGACCTCGCCGCCGGTGCAGCGGGGCTGTTCGGCAGGGCGCCGGCCGCCGCGCCAGTCGCCGCCCACCACCGTCGGCTGAGGCCGCGACATGCCCGCCGGCCATGCATGAAGCGGACCCGGCCCGGTGGCTGCACTGTGCAGCCTCGTTAGCCATTATATAACCCGCGCCACACCGGGACGCTTGCAGGTAAATGGCGGCGCTCAGGATATTACATTAATTCATTTGACGATAAGCCGCTTAATAAAGTTGGTACGAAATGGTGTTCGCTTCCGACCCGCCAGTCACCACCGTTTTACAGCACATTGCATTTGGTAAGCAGCTGAGGTTGAACGGTCGTGATCGGACGGCAGTATTCGACTCGCCGGGCATTGTTCTATGACTGCACTTATGCAGTGACCTCTGTGACCTGCTCCGGGTCTGTTTGCTCAGGGACTGAGGCTGGAGGTAATCGGGCGAGCAACACGCCGGCGGACTGCGTGACGAGCCGTGCCGCCGTGACGAGCCGTGCCGCCGTGACATGCGCGCCGCCGGAGCTCATGACAGTGATGGGCGGTGTGCGTGCGTGTCGGCTCTCACAGTGGGAGCCAGGCGGCGCTTTCCAGTACCGACAGAGGCGGCGGGGGGGGGGGGGGTGAGTCGATGATGACGGCTGCATCGGCGGTGGCGGCGGTATAACCGAAACGACGAGCCCGCCGCCGCCGCCGCCGTGCTGTCGGGTACCGTTGTTATTTATGACGGCCGGTCGAAGCGACGCGGTGCTGCGCTGCGCGGTGTGGCACAGCTCGCTCGGCTGGCGCCCTACCTGCTCCACACCTCCCTCCGTCGGAGGCGCCGAGACGGAACAAACGCCGCAGCCGTTACCGGAGTCTGAGCGGCGGAAATGGCACCCGGCACAGAGGCGGATGGAAGAGAGCGGCAGAGAGTTTAGCCGACTTCCACCGGCGGTACATACCTACCTATCCTAGCCTCGGCTAGGTTCTGCCGGTGGTATGCCAGCCCCAGCTGGATTGGACCGATGACAGGTTGGCTCGCGCTGTTGGTGACTGTCTGGCCGGTAGGTGTGACAGAAGGAAGACTCGGCGACAGGGCGCTTTGTCGACTCAGCTCTCAGTGCCAGCTGGCTCCGGGACCCGGTTCCCGCGGCGGTCGGGTCGCTGGCCGAGCCGCGGCGCCGCGTCTGCCGACTTCCCAGTGAGCGTTGCCGGCGCTGCAGCGACCGTTAGCGCGCCTTAATCGCCGCTGATTAGCAGTCGTCAGTGATTAGGGCGGTGTGCAGCGCGCCACTACCGCCGCGCCGCGCCGTTCTCGCCGCCGCCGACGGCCGCCGCGCCGGCGTCATTTGCATTGGAAGCGGAGACGCGCGTCCGGCGGCGGCGGCGTCACGCACCGTGTCTGTATGTGTGTGACGTCACACCGTCAGCTGATTAATGGCGCCGCTCATGGGCACGGAATGCCGGCTGCCGTCCGCTCATTACAGGCTAATGACTAGTAATGAGCCGGGCGGTGTCTGGCACGGTCACAGTCGGTGACCCGGCCCGACACGCCGGTCGGGCGGGGTCGATAGGACGCCAGGCTCATCGATAGAACTTTGTATGGAAGAGAGGATGCCGAGCTTAGGCTTGATGAGCTGCTGAAGCAGCAAATACAATCGCTGACTGAGCTGTGACCAGTGGCCGGTCTTTCTGGTTACGGAGTGTTCGTGACTGCAGCATCGTCAGCTCGCCATCTGTCGTCACAAACCGAGCACATCATGCCACCCTCTTACGTCTCGGTTCCGCAGGTCAGCGCCAGGCATGTGTTTAAAAGTCAGCAGAGGTAATGAGCCTCCCTGGGCGGCGGCGGTGGCGGCCAACTATGTCCTAATCGTTGTCGGTCAGGCCGGGACGCGCCGTCCCCGCCCCGGGCCGTCGGCGGGGAGCGGCGCCGTCGACGCGACGCGACGGCGGCCGACGACCTGATGACGTCCTAAGCTACGCGGAGCGACAGCTCGACGTCAGACCTACTTGAATACCGCTCAGCGCTTCAGAACTTTATTGGATTCTAATTCGGGGCCGGCCCGGCTCCCGTTCGGATCGGTTGGATTCGGATTCCAGATGCAGCTCATTCGATTTGTGCTCGCTAGTCGCTGTGAGATGGAACTGACCAAGTCGAGCTGACCTGACTGGGTCCACTGCAAGCTATAGTGGAATCTCCCTGCCATTCGCCTCGCTCCCTAGCTGAACTGCACCAGTATCATTTCTCATCTCCTTCCTCAGCCCGGCCTGACCGTGTCGGGCCGCCGGCGCCGCTCGGCCTTCCGCCGGTCTCTGGCCGCTGTGTTCGCGTCTTGTCCGTCGACGCCGTCTGCGTGTGTTTGGTGGCCACGAACGGAACCCGTCGGTGGCCGCCAACGGGTCCCGTCGACGCTCCGTCGGCCGCCCGCGCGCCGTCTGCCGCAGCAGCTCACCACGTCTGTGTTTGTGTGCGAGCGCGCGGTGGACGGATGGAGGATGGACGGTGGACGGCGATGGACGGTTTGTGGACGGCTGGCGGTGGACAGACGGTGGACGGATTGTGGACCGATGGAAGACACCAGGCGGTGGACGTGAACGTTCGTGTCATACAATGGAAGCTGATGAAAAATTGTTACTGCGAATTACGATGCAATCGTTTACGTTGTCTGCGTACGACAGGTTTACGGGTACACCATAGCGTTTCTGATATGCTTGGAAGTCCTTCAAAGCAGCTCCGAAAACGGCAACAGCAAGGGTTTTACCTGGGTTTTACCGTCAACTGCCTCATTGCTTTCGATGAACATTATGCCGTGCGCATTCACACAACTACACCTACGTTTCCACTGAACACTCTAGAGTCTGGCTTACGTAAATATCCCAGGCTTTTAGCTTTACTGCGTTTGTGCGCTGGCTTCCCACATAATGTATCAATTTTCGAAAGCCAACCAGGAAGGTGGGCTGGGCGCCGGCTCAGTGCCACTCATGGCTCGGGAATCCCGCGGATGCCGTGACAGTGCGCTGGCACAGAGCCGCGTGCAGTCTGCTGCGTACGAGCCAGCCGGCCGGTTCTCGGCGACGGTGGATGGGCTCCTCTCCCGGCTCCCGCTATCTGCCGGCCGGGCGCGACGCGGCGCGGCGATTCGAGGAAATGTTCGGGGACCGGCGCGCTGAGGGACTACCTGGGGTGGCTGGTCGGTCCATCGTACGCCGCCGTCTGGCCGCAGTGGCCCCTGCGGACGCCGGGAGAGGAGATAGGCCGAGGACGGCCGGCGATGCCGCCAAATTGCCACCTGTCGTCGGTAATTGGCCGGTGGTCGGCCGCCGCCACCGCCGGCGGCCCACATTGCAGCCGCTCCGACCGGCCGGCCGTCGGCCTACTGCGCAGTTGGGGCGGCCGGCCGCCATTGCCCGGGCGGGGGCGGGGGCGGCGCCACCAGCCGACGAGCCGCCGCTGCGCTGCAAGGGCCAGGCGCGCCGGCCGGAGTGGCAAATAAATATACTACCAATGCACAACGGAGCCGTCACTGTACAGACGGGAGATTAGGAACGATGGTATGCTGCGGGGTACCGGCCGCATTCAATGACTATAATTTAGCTGCGGCGTTGTGGAACTCACCACACCATAACTCGTGTCGCCCAGACGGATGTGGTTATGCGTCGGACGGATGTCTGAACCGTCTGGTATGCGCGGCGTCGGCGGTTTCTTTGTTGTAGCGACCCGCACGCACACCGCCGTGGGTGCTGAGCGCCTGCCGAGTCAGAGTGCGACCCCTCCAGCCGGCGACTCCTTGGAACCGACACCAGACGCAGTTCCCGGCAGGCCGCATCCTCACCGCCTCCTCTTCACCTCCACTTCTCCACAGCCCCGGGCGGCCGGCGAGGCGGATGCAGCGCAGGGTGAGCGGCATTGTGCTCCCCCGGCCGCCCGGGTCGGCGGTGCGGCGCGCTGGCCCGCTGCGGGGGCCGGCCGGCGCTGCCTGCTCCACTGAGTGGGGGCGTGCTCGGTGGACATAAATCGGCCCGTTAATGTCCGCCGGCCGTCGGCCGCGCTACGTGCAAGGCCGTGCCGCCGCCGAGCTGGCGAGCCGCCGAGCGGCCGGGCGGCGGACTTTCTAACGATTCGTTAATAAATCGTAATCAGGGCGCCATTACGAGGCCACAACAGGAAGTGGCGCCCCGCTCAGCCGACCGGTGACGGGCTTCGACGAATCAGACGCGGTCGCTCCGGATATTCAATCAAGTCATATTCTACCTTCCCTCGGCTGGTTTTAAAGACGCAGCTTATCGTTGCTTCTTGGCGATGAGCTAAGCCATCTGAACCAAGTGTCGCTTGCGACACCTCATTCCGTTTGTTGGTGTGTCTGGTCAATTTAACACACGATAGCTGTCTGGAGAAGCACCTGGCGTTCCGTCTCCTGGCCCGCTGCCTTCACCGCGTCATACCAGGGCCATTTAAACGGCAGGTGCTTGCCACCAGCTGAAGGCCTTCCATATGCCGGCCTCTACGGTCAAGGGAACTCGGCTTCCCCAGGGCGTGCCGCAGCGTCCTCAGCCGACAGCGCGATCGTGGCTGGGGGCGGCTGGATGTCGGCCATCGGCCCGACGTTTGTTGGGAACGACGCTAAAGCTCTCCTTCACCTGGTCGCAGTCAGACTGAAATGCAAACTTTTGGAATCATAATTTCTGTTCTGACATTTTACTTATCGTTTAATTATGCTGTAAAACACCGGCTTCTGATTTGGCCGGGTTTACATTCTTTATTTTCATAATATGAATGCATATTTCATGATTTTCCTTCGACTTGGCTTTGATATGGATGCCCGCTCTCTACTTTATTACTGCGCTGAACATCGCCACGATGCAATTATGTTAACATTATTGAACTACTACATTCCCACTAATGAAATTGCCAGCTTCTATTTACGAATCCTATTTATTTCCTTTGTTTCCTGAGCCCATATCTCTTGATGGAACTGGAGCGTTTCTATGTCTGCTGTGGGCTGACGTTTCTGGGCCGACACAGCTATTCACTGTTTTCCCTAATCATCCCATCTTGCGGTGTGTGGCGGCCTGTATCGTCTGGACCGTCTATACATACATACACTGAGCGCCTCGCGCGTGCGTGTGTTTGTTTGAAGGCGCCTCCCGATCAGTGTATTTGTGCGCGGGCGGTCTGCGGTCGGGCCGCGCCGTATCTGCCGCATCTGCGCCGGCTATCGGTGCGGCGATCGCTGCGCGCCGGCGGCATTCCAGTCTGGCTGCGCCGCGCCGCCAAACAGCATTGTTAGTCAAATTAAAGTGTCATTACGGGTGGCGTGTCCCTGGAGAGGTCGTGTCACGGTCGACTGAGTGGCGGCCGCCGCGGCTGTCTGCGTCACTGGGTCGGTATGAGGAGCGTCATCAGGAGCTGGCCGCGGCGGCGCGGTCAGACAGTAGCCGGAACCGCGCGCCGGTCAGCGGAGTGTATCGTCGGAGCCGAGCTGTCGTATACAACCCGGAGCTGGTGGGTTTGACCCACCAACCAACCCGGAATGAGTCAGTCGAGCGGTACTACCGCCAAAGAGATCCGCCAATGTCCTCCGAGTCACGTATGTGGCGGAACAGGTGGTGACAACAGACATGCAACAGCGCCCACGGGGTAAAAATTCGCCGCGAAAGCCGTCGCCGCCACCTGGTCCGCCATTGTGGCCTCTCCGATACCATTGCTACCGTCGCCGGAACATGTGTGCAGGCGGGTCGACGACGGAGAGACACTGTCGGCTGTGCCTTGCCAGCCGGTCCCAGCACCTGCGGTCCTCGGAAGGCTGCACCGACCGGCGTGTCGCGACGGTCGGCTGTGCGGTGCGCTGTTCGCCGTTCTGCGAACGATGCCGATCGGCTGGCCTGTCTGTCCGCCCCCACACCGGACCGGTCTGGTGTAGATGATGAAGCGATGCGGTGCGCTGTGACATACGGGGCTGGTGAATCCCACTGTCTGCTAGGTGCACGGCGGTGGTGGCTAGGGATGTTGTGTGGATGTTGGGAGGGTGGGGGAGGTTTGCATGCGGTTGACTGCACTAGAGAGGGTAGTAGCAGTAGTAAATCCGGTGTGTATATGTGAGTAACCAGTCGCCGCCGCGGCAGAGTCAAAGGTGGTCTGATGTGACATGCGTCCGAATGCGTGAACTAATTGGTTGAGATGTCGTCCATTCTTCTGTCTGGCTCTGGCGCGGTGTTTTTGTCCCGTTAGTCGGAAGAAACACGCCACAAAAACGGGAGAGCGAGGAGAGAGCGGGCGCCCTCTGAGCTCTGATCACGCCAAGTGGTGTGGGCATGACCGGCAGAGACGTGATGGCCCCGGCAAGAGACCCGCTGTCACATTGGTCCCGATGGAGCCGCGACGACGCCTACGATCGTGTCAACCGCAGCTTTGCGGAAACTCGATGGGTTCTTCAGAACTCTAATGGGCCCATAACGTGTCAACGACAACCCTGCCTTCCCAGCGGGGTACCTAGAATTCGGAGTGTGCTGGAAAACCCGCGTGAAATCTGTCGCAGACAGACAGACAGACTGGCTGGACCGACTGGGGTGCTCTGCGGTGCGGTGCGGTCGCCGTCCCAGTAGCGGTGACCGACCGTTCTGTTTACTGAGTCTGTCCGCCCCAGAAACTGTTTGGGTTGGCGTCTGGTACGCGTGGTCGGCCCGCAGCAGCGGATCGGTCGGACATCGACACGCTCGGGGACACGCTAGCACGCATTGAGACGTGCCTCGCTGCCGTGCTGAGGCGCCCACGTACCGAAGCAACCAACCTCCCGCACCGGATCGAGCTCACCTACAGAATTCGCCGTGGGTCGTCCGCTCCGCCATCGTCCGGGGTCGGCTCTGATATTCGGCTGTCCCGGCCCGTCCCGGCCCGGCAGCCACCTGTCCTGCAGCGCGGATCGCTGTTTATCAATCGGCGATGATGGATCAGCGGTGGCGCCGGCCGTCTGGCCCGGGTGCGATAGGACCCCCCGCCGAGCCCCGGGATCATACGGAGCAGAGGCGAGCCTGAGTGGACGGCCGGGGGTGCCGGATAAAGCCTACCGATGTATGGCTTGGGCTAGGGAAGTGGTGATTTGAGCAGTATTGCAAGCATTTCTATTTCACGCGTTTGTGTTCGTATGAAGTGATATGGTCCTGCTTAGTGCTTGCCATGTGTGTTTTTACTCGCGTGAGGCTTGACTATGTCAAATTAAAGCATCCATTCTTGCTCTCATTCACGATCATTTCGTCACTGACCTCTTCGACCAATTTTCATTGCCTTGATGGCTCCGGCGCCCCTCACTCTCTCCCTATCCCTGCATTCGTGACCGGGTCACGAGGCCCGTGACCTGTCATCAGGCAGAGGTCACCCGTCTCCGCCATCCGTCCCTGGATATTGACCTCGGTGACCTCTGCGGCGTCTGGATCGGATCGATGGCCGCTGCCCGCCCAGACGTCGCCGCCGTTCTGGATAAAATGATAGCGAACTTTCCGTTTTTCTCCACTGTGATTAATGTATCCAGACGCGGTGATGGGATGGAGAGAGGAAGCGAGGAATGGCATACGGGCGCCGCGAGATGGTGGTAGATGATGGTGGATGGACCGACTCGGCGGAGATGTCATCAGCTCGGCCCGTCCGCTGATGGTGTGCGGTGTACGATTACGGCTGGCAATGAGTGTATTGTGGCTCTGCGCCTCTAGCTGCATCATATAATCAACCCGTGCCCCGGGAACCGGCGAGGAGACGCGGCCATTCACCAGTGACGAGCACACAGTGGTGAAATGTCGCCACTCTATCATGGGCGCCATTATGCGAGGCGGAGCGCCTCGAATAATGTCGTACATGGGCGAGCGCGGCTCTAGCGGCCATCATTATGTGAGCGCCGAGTGTCTAGTGTTGATAGATCGCCGCCGATCTGGCGGGTTAATGATGGCCTTCGGGCCCGGGTGGGGCCACACCGCGCCGGACGCGCTGTGTTGGTGCATAGCTATTCTGTGAGTGATAGGAGAGAAAACAGCGCGCTGGAGTCAGAGGCGTGCCGAGTGGGGCCGCACTGACGGCGGAGTGAACCACTGCAGACCAGTGTTACCTACAGTCCCATGTTGGTACAAATCAGCATTGAGTCGCCGAATTACGTCTAGGTCCGGATAAGACCCGGAACATGGGTTCCTTCTCCGAATATGGCTCTCCCTGCCGCGGAATATATTATGTAGGAACGCGGCGCCGACGGTTGCATAAGCACCTACTACGTGGCCGCAATAGTAGTGGGGTGCACTGTGCAGTGTGCAGGCGGCACGGACGGCCGGGCCGCCGGCAGGTGCTCGGATGGCCGCGCGCGCGCGCTCGGGTGCGTCACTAGGGTCGCCTCAGGCTCGGCGGCCCTGGACCGAGCGCCGGGCTGTGCTGAGCCGCCGGCACAGCGCCGAGGCCGGGCCGGCGGTCAGAGGCCCATCTGCAACGAGCCGTTCGGAGAAGGAGCTGCCGCCGGCCGCGGTCGGTCGGTCGGTCGGGCTGACGTCAGCGGCCGAGGTCCGCCAGCCGCTGCCAGGTGGCGCCCGTGGCGAAAGCGGCGGCGAAAGCCCGCCGTCTGGGCGCCACTATTGTGACGGCGCCGCGGCCGAGGCTGTGATGCAACCGCAGGTGGCTGCCCGACCTGCCGGCCGGGCGGTGGGGAGCCGGCGCAGCCCGTCCGGCCGGCCGGTCGGCCACGCACCCCGCACGCACACGGAGCAGACGGCGGCACCGGCGCGGAATCACCGTCACGCGAAGAATCCGGGCTGTGACGTCATCATCGTCCGTCAGCCGGACGGCGGCTCGGCCTGGTCGGTGGGACTCGATAATCGGACAGTGGCTCGGCGGCGGAGTGGGCGGCGCTGGTCGCAATCTGCCCGATTAACGAATGAATCCTGGCGATGACTGCCTATCGCCGCGGGGCCGCCGCGCCGCCGCCGTCGCCGCCGCCGTCATCGCCGCCATCGTAGACCCGATGTACGCCTTCTGGGGCTGTTTCATACCTGCACACCGTTGCAGAGCCGGCCGGACTTGCCTAGGGATGCGAGGTGCACGCGCGGCCGAGTCATGGGAAAACGGAGCGGCACACCCGTGTACCGGAACCGGCTTGTGAAAATGCAGTTTTGGGCTTGATTTACTCGTTACGAGCGCAATCCACGCCTTTGTTGTGGGCTGATTTTCACACATAAAAGGAACACGGGCGCGGTATGATCCATTAGCCCTGCCTGAAGCCCTAACAGGATGCGTGTTGGGTGGCATGCCCAGAAGCCGAGCCCCGGAGTTTGACGGCGATTTGGCCAGTCACGCCACGTTCGCAGCGGCCAGCTCCAAGGCGGCGCTCTCACGTCTCTGTCCAAGGCTACAGGCCACGTGGGTTTGGAGGAGACGGCGGGCCAGGGAGAGCCGGGTGCCGTCTGCGCTGGAATCTGCAATACGAGGGAAAGACTCCCATAAATGTCCACACGCCATCCACACGAAGCCAGCGCCATAGGACTGGTCAAATGTTATTTATTCTTGTGGCGTTGTATTGTATTGTATTGTATTGACAAGTAAAACACTCTCCATATTAAAATGGCTATTCTGAGTGTCGCGTCTGAGTTAAAAGGGGAAAACGAGTTAAAATGCATCCAAATCACAGCACTCAGTAAACATATCGAACCATTCACTCATCCCTAAATACGTAAAAAACCACTCGGAAACAGAGCGTTTAAAACTTCCCATAGAGAGGCTCCTAAAATCATGGGGCAGGCGATTATATAACTGGGCGATGCTGTAGAGCAGACGGCGCCTCCCTGCTTCGGTCCTCACGCGTGGGAGAGCCAGATCAGTGTCCCGCCTTGTCGAGCGTGAGCGCAGGGAAGAGTTGGTCAGGATTTGAGAGGATATAGTCTCCGGCTCCCCAGTGCAGCGTATTTTGTGAAGGAAATTGAGTGAGTGGATTTCGAACAGCTGACGGGCGGTGGGCCAACCCAGTTCCTCTCGCACGTCCGATATGTGGTCAAATTTTCTTCGGCCAGACACAACGCGCAGCGCAAAATTGATGACTTTTTGGAGACGTTGTATGTTTTTGTCCGAGCCGTTTCCGTAGACCGAGAGACAATAACGGACGTGCGAGAGGACCAAGGCGCTGACCACAGTAGGCAGGAGTTCACTAGGGATGTGGTGACGCACGTGGGACAGCCCGATGAGAATACCGTTGCATTTTTGGACGAGGGCCGATACGTGAGAGTCCCAGGTGAGGTGCTTGTCAAAAATCACGCCAAGGTTCCTCACCGTAGGGCCCTCACGGATCGTGTCCTCACGGAACCGAATCGAGATGGGATCCAAGCCACGGCAATTTTGACGAGAGCCAAACATGATGAGTTCAGTTTTGTTAGTGTTAACTTTCAAACCGTTGGTATGAAACCAGGCGTCAAATGAGTCCAAAATTTGTTCCATAGTTGCAATGAGATGAGGGAGGGAGTCTTTTTTGCCAGATAGTAAGATTTGAGTATCGTCAGCGTACTGCACCACGTGCGCCCCAGGGGCGTAGAGGGGGAGGTCATTGGCAAATATTTGGAACAGGAGCGGACCGAGCGAGGATCCTTGGAACACGCCGATAGGATTGGGTAGAGGATCGGAGAGGACTCGATTTCCTCGCCCGTCAGCTGTGCAAACAGATTGGGTATGGCCACGGAGGTAAGAAGAAAACCAGGTCGGATCGATAGAATAGGTTTGAAGTTTGGATAGTAGCTTTGTGTGGTCGATCACGTCAAAGCATTTGGAGAGATCGAGGAGACAGAGGAGAGTGAGTTCCTGTCGGTCGGTGGCAGAGAGGATGTGATCGGATACGGTGGCGAGCGCGGTTTCTGTGGAGAGACAAGAGCGGAAACCGTGCTGGGATGAGGAAAACAGATGGTTGCCAGACATGTAGGTATACAGCTGCTGCTGAGCAACTTTTTCTACAAGTTTGGCAAAGGCAGGAACAATGGAGATAGGTCGATAGTTGGATGGATCAGTAGGATTACCGGCTTTGTGGATGGGGTAGACGATGGAGTGCTTCCAGGATGCGGGAAATTCACAAGTTGTGAGACAGGTGTTGACGAAATAAAGGAGGATGTGACTGATGGAATCGAAACAGAGGCGAAGGATCCGGATGCTGACACCGTCGGAGCCGGAGGCGTTATCTGCAGTCCTCGCTCGCTGCGTTGTATCTTTGTCATTGTGTCAGGCTGTGAACCACACCGATGACTGTTTATCGGGGAGGGGCGATATCACGGCGCTTTGTTACGCAACCCCCACCTCCTCACTTACCTAGCCCAACAGGCGGGCTGCGCCACCCCTCCTCGCACCGCGCCGGTCCGTGCCGCGAACGCCTGCCGCCCTGCGGTCTGCCGGCCAGCCGCGGGGCGCGCCGGGGGGGGGGGGGGGGGCGGCAGGGACGGGGCGGGCGGGGCGGGGCGGTCACCGGCCGACCTGCCCGGGGGGCTGCGGGGTCGCCGGGGAGTGAGGGCGGCGGCCAGCTGGCCGGGAACGGCGGACAGAGGCGGGCTCAGGGCAGCAGACGGGGAGGTACTGGCAGGGGCGCAGTCAGGGCGTGAGGTCGTGGGGCGGGCAGTGGTTAAAGCGTTTGTTTATTTTGACGTAAGATTTTCATAGATAGAGGCTACTCTCGTCTGGGCTTTGTGTGACTGTAAGCAATAGGGCATAGTCCTGGAATGTTGAGACTGGTGCCACACCGGTGTCGGCTGGTGTCAGACTGATGTCGGTGGTCGGGCCTCGTGAACCGCCACCGGGCAGGGCCGCTGACGGGTCGCGGAGGTCGAACACTGCTGACGGCGCACTGCCGCCCTGGACGGACCGAGAAGGTGCCGCCTCAGCGCCGGGGGCGGACACGGCTGGCGTGGCACCGCCCCGTGTCGGAGCTCATACGATCACAGGGCCGTGCTGAGCCGCAGCATAACCCGTCCAGAGTGTGGATCGTGGGGTCATACCAACGTATGTACCGGCAAAGGGGAGAGGGTCCCAGGAAGGGCGGCGGTGGTGCAACTGCGTCCACAGGAGCTCACTAGAGCTGCCGTTCCACGGCTGTGGACGGCCGTGGATGACTGTGGACTGTTGGGGCGGTCGTGGACTGCCATGTGCTGCTATGACCTGTCCTGCGCGGCTGTTTGCGGCTGAGTGCAGTCGTTGTTCGCCGTCGTCTACGCGTCACAGGCACGGCGGACGCTTTGATGGCGTCTGCCGGCGGTGAGCGCCCTCGGACCGTGGAGAAGCGCTCCGTCGTGTGCGGTCACCGGCGGCGGACGGCGGACGGGAGGCTTTGTCCGCCGACTGACGGCCGGCGCTCGCCGATTAGGTCCGGCCTCGGCGGCGCGATACGGCTGACGTGGAGGTCGCCGCCAGAGCGGCCCGGTCCCGCTGACCGAGACAGCTGTCTCCTGTCCCAGCTGTCCGTCCTTCCGCGCTGTCTGCTCAACCTCCCCTCGCTGAATTGCCGCATAGAACTGTCTCGCTGATGTGACGTGCTCGGTGCTCTCGTGCGTCTGTGCGTAGGGCTGTTCGATACGTCTGTCTCGTCAGGCGATCTCGTACGCTGAGTCGATCGATAGCCCGTCGTCTGGCCTCTCGAGTCACCGGCCGGTGCGTGCTCGTATCAGCGCAGACGGAGGAAATTGGCGATACAGGACTCTGCTGCTCTGACTCAGGACAGGGTCTTAGGACCTGGGAGAGTGACCTTAGCGCTGTCGTCCTAACGGGGAAAAGTGGGCAGCGACGATGAACTCATGCAGATGTCCTAGGTCGTCGTGTGTAAATGGACGGGGTGTCCGCTCCTTATAGAGCGAGCGAGTTATACTGGGTGACATACATGACATAATCTTGGATCAGCTGTCGCCTGACCAGAGATATCCCGCCCTCCGAACTGGCCCCAACTATGTCAGCCACCCGGCCCGTGCCGGTCCTCTCGGCTTGTCCTTGACCCGGCCTGCATGGGCTGAGCGGTGGTGGTAGTGGCGCCGTGCACCGCGCCCCGTCTGGGCCGCGGTAATGACCCGGCCGGGCCGGGCCGGCGCCACGTCGGCGGCGGCGGCGGCGGCGGCGGCGCTGGCTGGCTCTTTGTACCGCCCTGGGCCGGGCTGCCGGGGAGGAGGTGGCGCCCGGCGGCCCGAGACGTTTTTAGATCGGCTTTGTTTGGTCTTTTTATACGGGCCGGCACCGATAACGATAGACGGTCGGCTCGTGAACGTCGCAGGCGACCGTCGCGTCGCGTCGCGGCCTTGAAAGCCTTGGTCTCGGGTTACGGGCCGGCTGTCCGCCCGCCATTTTGGCCTACAGTCGAAGCCGGTTAGGTCGAATGTCGGGCACGTAAAAACTGGAAAGAGAAGCACATACAAGCACTTCTACTGACCGGCCGGTTGAATCACAAGCAGCTCAGTGGCACGATTCTGACCAGGGACAGAATCGGGTCGCGGTGACTTTATCCCATTGGGATGGAAAGGCCCCCATGAGGTAGGGGAGGGGCGGCTCTCAGCCTGTGGGAACCGTCAGACGTGGTCCTCCACTGTACTTCCCCGCCAGCGCTCTGAGGGATCTGTGGGCTTTTTTTCGGACGAGGGGTGAATTCTAAAAAGGTGCGGATCTGAATGGACTCAAAGCGCCATGTGCGGGGCGGGCTGACGTGAATATGGACGGGACGCGAGGGGAGCGCAGCTGCCGGGATCCGCCAGGCACACTCATCGGCTCCCTTCAGATGATCCGCCCCAAATCCAAACAGTTTGCTGAATGGTTTCGGACTTATCTCACCACAGGATGGTTCGGAGAGCTTTGTGGCTGGGGTCCTCTAACGGGGCTGATTTTATTGATGCGGAAAAAGAACGACCGATCCAAGTTCTGTTGTGCTTTTCATTCAACTTTATTTGGTTAAATTAGCTGATTGTTCTGAAGAAATGCAAAATCGACACGATTTTTTGTGCTGCCCTCTCGAAGCTCGCCTTTTCAGAAAGTCAATGCATCCCTGAATCATTTCGAGGCTTCTCTCAGGGCAGGCCTGTCAATCCAGTGAGTGCACCGGACGATTTCGTCCCCACCGCCGTACTGCCGCTCCTCAGCTGCCTGCCCTTTCACGTACCGCTGCCGCTGCCGCCCAATATTGCACTTTGATGAGGGTCCGGGGTCCCGTCCCGTCCCGCACGACCAGTCCAGCAGCGGTCCGACGACCTCATCCCAGAGAGCTGGGCTATCTGCCTGTCTACACGGCGGCGAGTGCTCATCCGACTTAGCCGGCGCCGGCGCCGCCCGCAAGGCCTTGGCGGCATTGAGACTTATTTTGTTGCAGAATCCAGCGGTCATTGGGTCCATTGAATTTGCGGAGGCGGCGACTTTCGTGGAACGATGCGCCGCGGATGGAGTAGATATTGAATTTCTGATGAATCGGTGACATGCAAGCTGCGAAAATGGAGCAATGTGCCACTGGTAGTGTTTATTTTTTCGGTGATATCCTGATACAAAAACAATCTTACCTCAGCACGGAGCATAATTTGCAATCGCTGTATTGAGCAGCGTGCAGTTGGCTGTTTTGCTGGTGGTTCTGGGGTCGGCCGCCAGGGGCGCTGCTGTGCCGAGTGCAGGGACTGCCGTTTGGCAGGCTGACAGGTCAGCTCGACGGAGGGGAGGGGAGAGGGGGGGGGTGACGGGTGTGGCGAGACGACGGCTCGGGGGCGGGGGAGGGGAACGGGGTCTGGCGATGACTTTTACGACCAGGCTTGTTGGTCGCTGCGGCGGCGGGCGGGCCGGGCACGTCATGCCTGTAGGGAGTGGCGCTACATAGCATTGCGGCGCCATCACCGGCCGCTGGGCGCCGACGCCGGGCGGTACAGGGGTGGAGCGGGCGGCGCGGGCGAGCGGGCCGGGCAGCGGGTGGGGCCCGGGGACGGTCCCGATGTCGTGCTGACGGCCGCTGTGCTCTGAGGAGGGGTCTGATTGAACCGGTCACCGCCGGTACCGGAGGACGTGGGCGGGCCGGCTCCGGTAACTTTGGAGGCGCGGATCACGGGGGCATTTGTTCCGAGCTGCTCAGTTTGATTAGTTCCCAACTAACGAGCAGCCAGACTGGAAGTTGGGTTTGAGTTGGCTTCTCCTGTTGTGGCTGCGATAGCTCAACTCGGATTGTAATGAACTGAGGTACTGATTGAACACGGGCTCAGGTCAGCATCCGGGTCCTAACTCAGAACCAGAATGAACTACTTGGAATAACTCGTCTTCTCTGGCTCATTCTGAGTCAGGTCACCCGTCTCCCTTTGAGCCGGCTCACCCGTCTGCCTTTGAGCCGGCTCACCCGTCTCCCTTTGAGCCAAGTGACCCGCTCTGAGAGAGGCGACCCGCCCCCTCTGAGCCGAGTGACCCGTCTGCTGAGCCCGGCGACCCGTCTCCCTTTGTTGACCGGTCGCGGACCGTGTGCTGACACTGTCGGCGCCATGCTGACATCACCTCCGGTATACCCAATATAGACCCAGACACAGCGGTATGGTGTCTGGCCTGGCACTGGACACCGTCTCGGTCGGTACTCCCCCCCCCCCCCCCCGACTTCCCCCGGTACACGATCCCGTCCCTACCCCACCCCCCTACCCCGCCCATTCGTCTGTGCATGACACGTGACAGAAGCGGATCCTTGGGCGACGCCTTGTCTCTCGACACGTGACCTCGGATCTCGTGGCGTCAGCCACACTGTGACGCAGGCCGTCCTCAACACATGTCAACGATGCCAAAGATATTTGATTGGTTTTATTCGTGGGACCTTCAGGAAGTATTTGTTGCTGCCACACGGTATGCCTAGGGGTTCAGATGCTGCACTTATGTATTATTATGGGGCACAAGCAGCAATCGAACTCAGTGCCGCTAGCCTGGAGAGCCTCATGGAGTCAAACTACCGGACTGTTCTCTACTAGAGAGGCCCGCGTCGAACCCGTTCAGGTCCTGGTTTGAGCTTTGAAGTCTACTTCTTACCCTGTAGACCAAAGCTGAGAAGTCAACCAACGATTCAGGTCCGCCTTCGAGGGTGCAGCGCGCAGCGTCAGCCGGGCCGAGTCTCTCCCTGACGGACACACACGTCCAAGTCCTTTTCCACGTCACAGCGTCCTTTTCCACAGCCCACCCCACCCTGTCCCGCCATCGCCCCACCCGTCGTCCCCCGACACACTCCCCGCAGAATGCCGGCGCCAGCTCACAGTGCGGTAGTAAAACGGTGCCGTAAAATAGCACCCCAACCCAGCTGGCACGTCGGTAGGGGTGACCTCTGGCGGCCACATCGGGCCGTTCTAGGAGCTAGACCGGCAGGGCCGACGCGACGGCAGCGACGCGTCGACAGCGACAGAGCGGTGGTGAGAGAGTAGGCCCGACGGACCGACAGGCGGCCACGGCACAGTCGCATGGGCTGCATAAATAAATGGTGGCCTCCTGCACAATCGCCCGCATTGCAGCAGAGGTCAACTGAGTCGTTACGGCGGCAGGGCCTGTTGACAGAGCAGATAGGCTTACACGAGTTATGAGCGCCGTCCGGCGGTGGTGGTGGCGGGGAGGACGGTCTGCCGGTGGGCTGCCCGCACCCGGACCTCGGTGGTACGCCCCGCACACAGCCTGCCGCCACATGCACGCCGGCGTCAACAGACAGGATGCTACCAACACCGGGCGATCCTATCTCCAACGCGCTACCGCACATTTGCATTCTCATTTCGTCACAGCAGTCGGCGACGTTAAACAGATGAGCGGGCGATAAATGTATTCAGACCCCTGCGCAAAAGCAGCTATGCGAAAGAGTTAATTGATGGCGAGGCCCTGCTGGCCAGTGCTTACAGTGAGCGAAAGGGTTGTTTATTTTCACCGTCTGGTGTGCTGGGGTTTCACTGATGCTGCACAGTTCTGACTTGTGATACAGCCAGGCTCTGGGCCGAGCTGAGACGGCCGTCAGTCAATGAGAGTAGGATCAGCGCCGCCCCCGCCCCTGCCGCCGGCGATTGACCGACCGCTCCGTCCCGGCGGCGCCCATTTGTCTCCCACACCCACCCCCACCCCACCCCCACCACCGCCTCCTCGCAACAAAGAAAACCACCGCCGGGGTTTCGGACCACAGCCGTGCACGACCGCACTCTTTCGCTCCGGCCGGCCGACCGCGGCGGCGGCGGCGCGATCGGGGTCAACGTGGCGCGACGGCGGCGAGCGCGGCGCGGCGGCGGCGCTGGCGCCGCGGGCGGCGTGGCACCGCGGTCACAGCAAGGCCGTCCGGCTGACCTCGCGGCGCGGACGTGCGGGGGGACGGCCTCAGGAGGGGGAGCCGCCACGGTGTGTGCATTTCACTACTGTGATGAGGTATTGGTAAATTGAGCAGTGGCTGGGGTCAAATTGAACCAAATCCTGCTGTCCATACTGCCTATATGTAGAGGGTGCGAGCCATCTGGTCGATCATATGCTGCGTAACGCATATGAAGGTGTGAGGTAAGGGCAGGTCGCTGGAAAGAGGGTCTGAAACTGTCCCCGCTCGGTCGGCTCCAGGGACGATAGTCCGCCACCAGCCGATGCCTTCCGCGTTCTGGGGGTAGAATGGTGTGCGGTTCAGGCTGTATTCGGCCTCGCGCCTCGGCAGGTCGGGGCCCTGGTTCTGCACGGCTCCCGCCTGCAGGAGGCCGCCTCGGGAACTCCACAGGCCGGCTGGAGGTCGCGTCGCCCCGTCTATTCTGGGGACAGGACAGAAGCGGCCACTGTCAGACGCTGCGCTCAACAGGAAGAGATGGCTGTTGCCAAGTCGTGGCCCGGCTTGACATTTGGACCGCTTTGTTTAGGCGTCTATTCTAGCAACTTGTGGATTTTGCATCACAGTATACACAGAACACACAGGGTAAATGTAGTGAAATGTAGTGGCGCAGCGGAGCGGGCGCTGGCTGGCCGGACCTGGCCGCTGGCCGCTGCCCTGGGTACGGGCGGCCGTCACGCGCCCGCCGACGGTGAACCTGACACCGCAGGGGAATGGGGTCGGTGAACTGACGCCGCAGGGGAGGGGGCGGAGGGCACGCCCGGCCATTGTTCGGGATTAAGAGGCTGAGTCAGTCGGGAGTCAGGGCTGAGACTGGAAGGTGTTGTTGAGCGTGCTGTGGTGTGGCCGAGATGGTGCAGAAGACCGTGCTTTGTCTGACTTTGTAAGCTTGGAATACTCACTTTTTTCTTGAGACCTTTGAATTTGCCGTGTGGACGAACTGTGGTGATCAGAGACAACTCTTACAAGCTATTTCGGCACCTAATATCATGGCCAGTTTTGATGTCAAATTAATTCCGGAATTCGACGGCTCCGGTGACGTGCTCGACTGGCTGGAGAAGGTCGAGCTAGTGTGCGGGCTGCAGGAGCCGCCAGTGAGGCAGACACTGGTGATACCTCTGCGGCTGACAGGAGGAGCATCTGCTGTGTATCGGCAGCTGGTGGAGGCTGACAGGAAGGACGTGGTGAAGCTCAAGGATGCGCTGAAGCGTGCGTTTGCGGTGGATAAATATGCTGCGTATGAGCAGTTCAGCACCCGCCGTCTCCGCCCCGGGGAAACAGTTGATGTTTTCTTGGCGGAGCTGCAGCAGCTTGCGACGCTGTTCGGAGGAATGTCGGACGAGGGCCTGGGGTGTGCCTTTGTGGCAGGTCTGCCGGACTCTACCAGGCAGATACTGCGAGCCGGAGCGCGCATGGAGTCGTTAAAGCTCTCGGAGGTGGTGGACAGGGCTCGCGCCATCTTGCGAGAGGAGAACGGCGCATCGGAGGTGGCAGCCGCGCTGGTCAAAGAGTCACCAGGCGGTCGGGATCGCGGCCGAACCGTTAGTAGCGGCAGGAGAGAGCGCGGACCTTGCTTTACGTGCGGCCGCCTGGGGCATCTCGCCCGTGAATGTTCGGCCCGCACTGGCCCCCGCGAAATCCGGTGTTTCCGGTGCGACAAGATTGGTCACATCGCAGCTCGGTGTCCGGAAAACGCGGAGAGACAGGAGGATCGTGTGCCGGCCTCCTCTCGGGATTAAGATGGAGCGGCGCACTACCAACGAGACACCTGAATGTGAACGGGGTGTTGTGTGAGGTGTTGATCGACACGGGATGTACCAGAACGGTGGTTCATTCATCGCTCTGCGCCGAGTGGAAGAGGCGTTCTGTGTCCATGGTGACAGTTAGTGGTCAGAGACTAGACTGTGCGGGCACGGCTGAAACCGATGTTGGGGTACCTGGGGGTGATGCTGTGGTGCTTGATGCGTTGGTTGTAGCGGTGAAGCCGCTGGGTTTCGGTGCAATTTTAGGAATGGATGGTGTGAAAGCTCTTGGGGGTGTGACCGTGCGTTCTTCTACTGATGTGCGATTTGCAGGCGAGGGAGACGTGTGCGCCGGAGCAGGAGGCTCCGTGGATCTAGCGGTGGAAAAGGAGGACTTTCGAGTCGTGTTCGATGCGAGGGAAAGGCGCTGGACTGTCGAGTGGAAGTGGTCGGGAAAGAAACCGCCAGATCAACTGAAAAACGGAGTGAGCGAGTACCATGTGACGGATGAAGCGAGAGAGGACTATGAGAGAGAGCTGGAGACGTGGATCGAGAACGGGTGGCTGCTGGAGTACGACGAAGAAAAGCATGGCTCTCCCAAAGGGTTGATACCGTTAATGGCGGTGGTTCAAGAGAACAAGGCGAAAGTGCGGCCGGTCCTTGACTTCCGGGAAATGAACACTCACGTCGACACGTTCACGGCGGACGTTGACGTGTGCAGTGAGAAACTTCGTGAATGGCGCCGGACGGGTGAGAAAGTGGCACTCCTGGATCTGAAGAAGGCGTACCTTCAGATACATGTGGAGGAGTTACTGTGGCCCTATCAGACAATCGAGTTCAAAAACAAAAGGTATTGTCTGACGAGACTTGGGTATGGTCTTAATGTGGCACCCCGAGTCATGAAGACAGTTCTGGAGACAGTGGCGAAGCAGGACAAGAATGTGGAGAAGGCAGTATCGTCGTATGTCGATGACGTTCTGGTCAACGAGGAGGTAATGTCGGCTGAGAAGGTGGCCGAGCACCTTCAAGCCTTCGGTCTCGAGTGTAAGGACCCCGCTCGCGCACAGGAAGGCGCTCGGATTCTCGGCCTCCGAGTCTGGGGGGAGCAAGGCGCACTCATGTGGAAGAGAGACAACGATGTCCGAGAAGCTGCCGGACCGGTGACAAAGCGGAAAGTGTTCTCCCTCTGCGGGCAGCTGACGGGGCACCTTCCGGTGTGCGGCTGGCTACGGCCGGCGACCTCGCTCCTCAAACGACGTGCGAACAGAGCAGCAAGTGGCTGGGACGACGAGATTGACGACCCGGACGTGGAGCGTCTAATGGACGAAATTGTGAAGCGGGTCAGAGCAGAGGATCCTGCCAGGGGACGGTGGGATGTGAAGGGCGACAGAATCACAGTGTGGACGGATGCCAGTGCTCTGGCCATGGGAGTAGTTGTTGAAGTGGGTGACGAAGTAGTGGAAGACGGGAGCTGGCTTCGCCCCGACAATGGAGTACAACACATCAACATGGCAGAGCTAGACGCGGCCCTGAAAGGCGTGAACATGGCCATCCTGTGGGGCGCGGAAAAAGTCCGGTTGATGACTGACTCACGGACGGTGTACCACTGGATGACCGACCTCCTCAGTGGCAGGGCCCGACTGAAGACGAAAGCTGCCTCTGAAATGTTGATAAGAAGAAGGCCAAGCACCCTCAGGATGCTCGTGGACGAGTACGAGCTGGACGTGAATGTTCAGTGTGTCTCGTCGGCTGAGAACAAAGCGGACGCACTGACGAGAGTGCCGGACGCCTGGCAACGGGTGCTTATGTGCAAAGAGGAGGCTGCAGCATGCGCTGTGGGAGACGGTGACGACCCCGACAGGCTGGTGAAAGAGGTGACCCAAATTCACCACGCTTCTGGTCATCCTGGTGTCCGGAGGACGCTATACTTCGCTAGGAGGGCGAACAAGCTCGCTACGAGACGACTTGCGCAGGCCGTGGTGTCGGCCTGCCAGACGTGCAGGTCTGTTGACCCCGCTCCTGAAAAGTGGCGCGAAGGCCGCCTGGAGGTCGACACCACGTGGGACAGAGTCGCCGTCGACGTGACTCACCATCATGGGTGTCTGTACCTAACGGTGGTGGATTGCGGCCCATCCAGGTTTGCGATCTGGCGTCTCCTGCGGTACGAGACCGCCGCATGCGTCATTGCGGAGCTGGCGGCGATATTCTGCGAGCGGGGACCGCCGGCAGAAATGTTGCTGGACAATGCCACCACCTTCCACAGCAGAGCGTTTAGAGCTTTCGCCAACGACTGGAACGTCGCAGTACGGTACAGGGCGGCGCATGTGCCGTCAGGGAACGGAGTCGTCGAAAGGAACCATCGCTCCATAAAGGTGATTGCGACGAGAGCGAACTGTGGGGTGGCAGAGGCAGTATACAGGTACAATACAACGCCGAAGGACGATGTCACTGAAGCTACGACACCTGCTGGTATGGTGTATCGGTACGACGTCCGAGTGAAAGACGTCGACCCCGTTCCGACAGTGAGGAACGATGGACAGCGGGACAGCCGCTACCACGTCG